>NW_020863604.1:0-63701 GCF_003713205.1 Coffea eugenioides
AAAATGATTTGTTGGAAGAAAACTCCAAACTTTTTCAAGAAAACAAATGTTTGAGAGATGGCAAAATGATGATTTAAAAAAATCAAAAAAATCAAGTGTTTTGATTGCAAAAATAATTTGAAAAGGAAGTTGGAGAGAGAAAACAAAGTTTATGAAAAAAATGTTGGAGGAACAAAATGTGTTAAAGAAAAGAAAATTAATTACTTTGAACGAGTTTTCTCCCAAAATGAAAACCAAACGTTTTCTTCAACAAAAAGAAGCAAAATCTTTTCTACAGGTACAAAAGTTTGCTATGATAAGAAGTAAGAAAATTAGTTGCATTAAATCCACTTATGTGCAAAATACTTCTATCATGTGTCACTTTTGTTACAAATTTGGACATATGCAAAATGATTGCTATGTAAATAAAAATATGAGAAAAGGTATGAAATCCATGTGGATTGCTAGATCATGTTGTATTAACTCCCAAGGACCCTATAAAGAAAGGGTACCAAATGAAATTTCTCATATTTAGGTACATCATGAAGATTTGATCCAAGAAGTGCTATATGGTTGTAAGTACAATTGAAAATTTTGATATTCAATATGGTCTTGATTTGAAAAATAAAGGGGGAGTTTGTTTTTGATTGATGCCAAAAGGGGGAGTAGGATTTATTGAAATTTCTTTGTATGTTGGCACTTTCTAAGGGGGAGCTTTATTTGAACTTATTTGATAAAAGAAATCTTCATTTTGTTTGTCATCATCAAAAAGGGGGAGATTGTTGACCTTGGTCGATCAATCCTTGGTTTTGATGATTAACAAACCAAAATGTAGATTTGGGCTAATGTTTTTATGTGAGCAATTTGTTAGAACAGATTCTTGTGGCACAAAAGAAGAAGCAAAAACAGGGCACTCATGTGGGACGTCCGAAAGGAAGCTATCGGACGTCCGAAAGGATGAAGAACATCAAGAAGGAAACTCTGTCGGACGCTCGTGAGGAAGCATCGGACGTCCGGAAGGATCGGACGCACGCATCGGACGCACATCGATCTCATCGGACGTCCGAGAAATTTCACAAAGATTTGATGACTCTCTGACGACGTTCGGACGCAGGGTTCGGACGTCCGACAGGTGGTTTGAACGCAGGGTTCGGACGTCCGACAGGTGGTTCGGACGTCCGACAGGCCAACGGCTAGTTTTGACAGCATTTAATATTTGACCGTTAGAGAGCCTTTTGAAGCCATTTCTCACCTTCTATAAATACCCCAAAGCACAAGAAGACAAGAGACTTTTGCCAACACAAAATACAAGCTTAC
This sequence comes from Coffea eugenioides, assembly GCF_003713205.1. Classification (NCBI taxonomy): domain Eukaryota; kingdom Viridiplantae; phylum Streptophyta; class Magnoliopsida; order Gentianales; family Rubiaceae; genus Coffea; species Coffea eugenioides. The sequence continues at coordinate 1,297 of NW_020863604.1, forward strand.
AAGTGAGATTTTTGAGTAGAAAGATTCTTTGTTGGTTGTATAAGGGGTTGGGGAAGTTGGGTTGTGAGGTTGCTCAAGTGAAGGTTACTCTCTTGGAGTAGTAAAACCTTGGTGAAGGTGAACCAATCACTTGGAGTGGTAAAACCTTGGTGAAGGTTGCCTCATTTGTATAAAATAGTTCTTAATTGGGTGAGTGATCTTTCAAGTGTAGGTTGTTGAGGGTTAATTAGAATAGTTGTAAAACTCCTTGGCTCAACCAAAGAGTATTTGGGGTGAGGAAGGAGTGAGCCTTCACTTGTACATCTTGGTTAGCATCGCCATCAATTGAAGAGGCTATTGGTTTGATATTTGGTTTGCATTTCTTATCTTTTCTCTTTAATTAAGTTTTCTTTATTGTGCTTAAATTTGATATATCTTTGTGCATCATTGTGAATTTGTTTGTACTCATTGGGTTGCACCGGGCTCTTACAGCATTCAAGCAGAAAATCTTCAATACTACCAAAACTTTCATTTAGTTTCCAACTGAAAGCTAAGTAAAGTCGTTTAATTTATTTTAGTCCATTTTAAAGTACCTCGAACAATTAATTTACCGATTTGCATAAACACCGCATTTAAATCATTGATGTCCTAATCTAGTTTTCGTATGTGCTTACTTAGCATCATATACTACATATACGAGTCCATTATTTTTATCAATCTCTGGTAACTTTTTTTTTTTTTTTACATGTTTCATTAACTCTGGATATTTTTCTTTTAAGGATTTGAGTTACTCGCATTTTGTACCCTTTTTTGGTGTAAATTTTGAAACAAATATTGATGTTTCTCCTTATTTTATGACTTGATGAATCCACAATAAAGTGTATAATTGGTAATTTTAGAAATTACAAAATAAAAATTAGGTCAACATTTTGATTGAACCTAATAAAGAAAATGGTTTGACCTTGGTTTGAACTTAAAACTTAGGCCCGATTCTAAAGTGAGCTAAGCTGAATTGATTTTAAATGCAGCCAAATTTAGGATCGACTTAAATATTAAGTACAAGAAAAACTTAAACATTATTCTATAGTGCAGAATATAAAAGAGGCAAAGGCAATTTTTTAATCAATGCTAAAATGCCAGAAATATGTTGTACCTGTAACCTACGTGCATGTTTCTACTACCTCCTAATATCTGTATGATAGTAGTATTTAAAGAACACCTGATGTTAATTATGAATACAAATTCCAGATTCTTTCCTATTATTACTCTCTTATGTAGGCTATCTGGCGACCCCACTTCCCCCTAAGGCGAACCAGAGGGTTGGCGGGCCGTCTGCCTAACTCTCGCCAGGACTCACGCAAGCAATCTAGCCCAAATCCTTCCGAAAAATAACCTAAACTATTACAACACCGTTTCCTTCCAAATAGACTGATAACTAAAACCACATTAACTTCAAAGATAATAGCATTTTTAAGATAGCCAATCGTCGACTCTTAAATATCTCACGCGTTACAAACCAGGCAACAAAACATATAATCCCAATACATTAGTACAAGCCAAATAACAAATCCAGGGTTTACACTTTTCCAGCTTCAAGTGGTAACCCAAGACAAAAGTACATTGTTTTATTCGAATTTCATTACAAACTGCAAATCAAAGTCACAAGGTTCAAATACATTCATAAGCAAATATAAGTAGGCTCAGATTTCTCAAACGTCGAGACCTGTCAAGGAAAACAAACAAATGTGGGGTGAGCTAAAACTCAGTGGTGCCCCAAAACATGCAATCAAATAAAACAAATAACACGTATTGATTTCAGCTGAAATAAACAAAGAGGAAGCGTATAACAGCACAAGGTAGGATACAGGGGCTCTCAGGAGCCATTCTCCGCGCCTGATCAAAATTTACCGTAGTCGACACTCCGTCAACTCTCACTACTTACGGTCCATGTAGCTCTTTTTTTTTTTCTTAACTCCGACACCAATCATACCCCTGTCCCGGGCCCTGAACACCAAATAAGAAAGCGGTAATACTCGAGTATACCCTTTGGATAAACTAGTCGAGGGATTCACCCAACGACGTCACGAACTAGTCGAGGGATTTACCCAACGACGTCACAAACTAGTCGTGAGATTTACCCAACGACGTCACAACACTTGAGATATTCACGAAAACATTTCACACAAGTCACCACTCGAACGGCTAGTGTGATAAAGTATACACTGCTCACTTCGATGGATCAAAAACCACTTTGCAATTATCATATATCGAGTCAAGAAAGCACTGTAACCAAATAGTCATAAAACAAGCAGGGACACTCACCAAAAGTGAAGCTCAAAAGTCAAGCTCGGAATCGTAGTCCACGTCCTCGTTAAACCCTAGAAATTCAGGTTTTAAAAATTATAAGTTTTACTAAACCAATTCTTGATTTAAATATATAAAAGATTATCTTGTATAAAACTAGCTTAATTCCTCGAAACAAATCAATAACTTTCTCTTAAAATTAAAACTGGAAAAGGAATAAAATGTTTCGTGTGGTTTCTTTTTAAAGATATTTCCCTTCTAGAAGCAAACTAGAGCCAAATTAGTTTAAACAAGGTTTCTTGCCGAACAAATTTTTTTTATGTCTTTTATTTGAAATTATTCAAACCTAGTGTTTTTAACAAAATTTCTCTAAAACAACTAGTCAAGGGTAATTTTACGAAAAATTTAAAGTTTAGTAGTTATTGCAATTATTCTCTAAAGGTAATAAAACTGGTTTAAGCAAAGAAAAGCATAACTAGTCGGCAAGGTTTAAAATCCCAATATCTAAGTTTTAATATTAACGTACTAAACTCAATATATATAACTTAATATTAGGGCAAAATATTCTCACAAGATTTGATTTAAAAATACTTGAATTCAAAAGACTAGAACGGACTTCACGAGTCCATTTCATTTGCACATTGTATTCCAAGTTGCCAATATAGCTAAAGCACAATTTACATATAGATTCACTAGGGCTTCATCAATCATTAGCCCTAGGTCTCAACAGATTCCAGTACAATCAAAATTCAACAACGGAAGTCCAAGGTATCAAGACAGATTCTAAATCACAAACCATGGACCTTCCAAGTACACTTTAGCCAACCACTTGAACAAATTCACCAAAAATTAAATTCTTGCAAAAGCTACTCAAATGGCCAAGAGTTTCATCAATCATTAGCTCTTAGCATCAAACAAATATTTCTTACAACCAATCAGTTAGAATTCAACTCAAACATAAAAGGAAATCACAACTAGCTTAGCTCATAAATCCTCCAAAGATTCAGATTTTTCCCTGGTTTCGCCATTCAAGAAAAATTCCAGTAAATCAATTCAAAGTATCCATTAAATCTCCATCTTTTACTTGCTGGAGACACTAAACATATAGCTTATAATCTGACCAACCCAAACTATAACAAATAACACACAAAGTCAGAAAATAATCTCACTCAAAAACCTCAATTAATTCGGCCAGCTATCAAATCCAATTTCCAGTGATATAGTAGTTCATTTATAGAGCTTTTGTCCATAGTTTTCTCCAATTTTTACTCCAACCCAACATGCAAAAGGTGGTTAGTAGGTTATAAGCAGATCTTAAGCATCCAATATGAAAGTCTCAGCTACAAACTCGAAGAAAACTAATCAAATGCTCAACTCTTTCTCTCGGCCGCAATTTCAGATTCCTTTTCTTTTTTTTTTTTTTCATTCACGTTCAACAGCCTACATGCATGACCCAAAAATTATTATCTATCAGCTTTGATCATAAAACAAGTCGGATAACATCAAAAACACTAACAAACCAAATTCAATCAATCCTGCTCTCGGTTAGCCTTGCATGTAACCTGATTTTGTATCTTTTCAATTTTCTGACTTAATCAAAGCTAATTAACCCCATGCACAGCTTAATCATCCAGATTCTAGTTAGTTAAACACACAGCCAAGTGAGAATCAAGCGCTTTCTAGCAAATTTCACACCAAAATATCCATACAACTTCCAAAAATACTCCATCGGCTAAGCTGGAAAATTGATTCAGCAGTCAAACCGTTTCCAATAAAAATTTCCAGCCATGCAACCGAATTTCTGGCCACAAAGTTCACATGCAACACCAAATAACAAACTATCTATCAGATTGGGTCCAAGACCAAGTTCAAATGTCATCAAATATCACCATCTAACCAGAATTTCAACCAAATTCTCTCGGTTGACATGCATGCATTCAGATTTCTGTTTCATTTTTTTTCTTTCTTGCTCAATCCGAACTGATTACCCTCACATTGCATAATCATCTAGTTTCTAGCTAGCTAAACACATAACTACGCTCAGATTATCATAAATTAACAAATTGAAACTGAAATTTCCAGCTCAAACTCTCGGCAACCATTCCTTCGCAATCAGATTTTTCTTTCCTAATTCATCATCCAACGCTAAGCTTCACATGCATGGCCATAGATAGCTTAATCTACCCTTGATCAGTCAGTTTCAGTCCAGAATATTACCTCAGCTTAAGCTTGATACCCGCGACTGGCAGCTGAAATTATTTCTCTCCTCTCGGCAGTCCAAAATGCAGCCCGCTAGCTCTTCCTCTCTCTTGCTCAAGCTCGCAACTAAGATGAAGGAAGTTTGGCACTCAATCTCCTCACCAGCTCACGGATGGAATGGATACAGAACAGCAGGTCTCACTCTTTTTCTTTAGCTCACGAACAGAAAAAAACAAGCAAAGAATCCGGCTCCCTCTTTCTCACTCTCGTCGATGATACCAAGGCAGGGAAATGGAAGTGAAGTGGAGTTGTTGTGGTAGTGGAATGTATATATTGCAGTGTTTTAGTGGAGTTGAGTCGGCAATAGGAATGGAAGGTGCTGGAATAAGATGAAATGCAACCGGCAGAAATTGGAAATGTTTGGAATGAAGCTTGTTTAAGCTTTCCGTGGCTGCATGGTAAATTTCCAGATTGTGGAGGTTATTTTAGTCTTTTCACATATCATCCGAATTTCCACTTAAGTCCTCAATTCTAATCTAACTCCAAAATTTACCCCAGATGAAATTCGATAGCCTACTGAAGCACTAATCTTGCGAGAATTCAATTATCGAGACTTCATTGTCCTAAAAATAATTATGAAGGTCCTAATCTAAAAACGATTTCGTCTTAATACTAAAGTTCCGTTAACACTTAACATTATTAACACTTAAAATTAGCTATCGAAACTCAAAGATTTAATATTAAAGCATTAACATAATCTACATCAAGAAATATTAATTTAACTTGGCAATAATCAAATAATTTAATATTTTGGCACAATTGAATTATTTGTAATCTAAAAATTATTTTTACATACTTAATTAAGAACAACAATAATAAAATTTATTAAAAGTCAAAAATGCAAATGCAACATGTATATATGTATATGTCTATTATATATATATATGTATTTTCAAGGTTCTCACAGGCAAATTTTGATTTTTTTGGTAATAAAACAATAATTTATTTAATGGGAATAATGTACATCGTAAAAGGATGGGATAAAGAAAATGATGTGAATTACTGTTTGAAACAACTAAAAGTGTGGATGTCTTTTTGTATTCTCAAGAGAATTAATTCATGATTTATGACTACATTATGTATAGAAGTTACAATCCATAATTCTATTCATGTAGTGGAGAAACCATTTCATAAGTTTCTTCATATTCTTGTAATAGTGGAGTTTAATAAGATTGATGTATCTTTAATCTTGTAGTACCTATATATAGAGTACATTGATATCCTTTGATATGACTTTTGGTATTGGTTGGAATATAAGAATATCATTCTCCCTTTCTCTATTCTTTCTCTAATATCTCTATTCATACTATAGTAGTTTATTAGTTTTACAACACGTTATCAGCACGAAATCTCTACTTTTGAGCAAAAGGTGAAAACGGAGGCGCTACTTGAACAAAGTGAAGCACAAGATTTTGTTGAAATTCTGCCCATATTTCTTTAAGAAAATTCTGAGGTAAATTTCTAACTCAAAAACTTATTTCAATTTCTTATGGCTAATCTTACAAAACAAGAGTTGTACCTCTTGATATTTCTGAAAAAATTATTTATCATGGGTATTAGATGTTGAAATTCATCTTGAGGCAATGGGTCTTGGTAATACTATTGTGAAAAAAATGAATCCTCAAACCAAGACCGTGCCAAAGCTATGATTTTCCTTCGTCATCATTTAGATGAAGGATTAAAAATAGAGTATCTTACTGTTAAAGATCTCTTGTCCTTTGGCGAGATTTGAAAGAAAGATTCGACCACCTGAAGTTGGTCGTTCTTCCAAAAGCCGATATGATTGGCTTCACTTACGGCTGCAAGATTTTAAATCTTATCGAATATAATTCAGCCATGTTCAGAATCACTTCTCAATTATCATTATGTGGCGAAAAAGTCACTGATGAAGATATGTTAGAGAAAACATTTTCTACTTTTCATGTCTCTAACATGCTCCTGCAGCAGCAATATCGAGAGAAGGGATTTAAAAAATATTCTGAACTTATCGCATGTCTTCTCTTGGTGAACAAAACAATGAATTATTGCTGAAAAATCATGAGTCCCGACCAACTGGTGCAAGTCCATTCCCTGAAGCGAATGCGACCCAATTTCAAAATTCTGGTCGAGGTCGTGGACGTGGCCGTAGAGGTGGCCGTGGAGGAGGCTGTGGACGTGGACGTGATCGTAGTAAATTTGTGCCCCGTGAAAATTTTAACCGTGGCAAACAACAAAATGTTTTCCAAAAGAGGGAAAATAACTACGATCAGAAAAATGGAGAAAAGAAAGTTTATGAAGAAAAATGCTACCGGTGTGGTATGGAAGGTCATTGGTCTCGTACCTGTCGTACGGCTGAGCATCTTTTGACCTCTATCAAGCATCATTGAAAAAGAAAACAAAGGTGTTGAGACAAATTTCATTGATCAAAAGAATGATTATGATGATGGTGATGATGCTGATATGACACACCTCGATGTTGCTGATTTTTTTGAGCATCTGAAGATGTCAACAAATATCCCATGATTATTTAGATATTTTTATGATGCTTTATATCTTTCATGTAATTTCCTTTCCATTGAATATTTATTTTCGCATCTTTATTAATATTTATTTTTGTTTGAAATTTTCTTCCTGAAGAAGAAATGGATGTCAAATATTTGGGATTAAATAATGGTGATGATGATATTTGTCTCATTGATAGTGCTACTACGCACACCATATTGAAAAATAAAAAATATTTTTCTTGTTTGAAAATGGGAGAGACAAACGTTAATACCATTAGTGGTAGTGCAAAATTGATTGAAAGCTCCGGAAGAGCCACTATATTTCTCCCTGAAGGGACTAAAATTATTGTAAATAATGCACTATTCTCTCCCAAGTCTCGAAGAAACTTATTGAGTTTTAAAGATATCCGCGAAAATGGATATCATATCGAGACAATGACTGAGACAAATGGTGAATTTTTATTAATCACAAGTATCATTTCTGGAAAAAATGCGTAGTAGAAAAATTACCTTCTTTTTCTTCTGGGTTATATTATGCACAAATTAGTGCAATTGAAATTCATCGCCTAGTAGACCAGAAGTCTACTCTTCCTAATGATTTTATGGTTTGGCATGATCGTCTTGGACATCCCAGATCTATAATGATGAGACGAATAATTGAGAATTTACATGGCCACTCATTGAAAAATCAAAAAGTATTAAAAGCCAATGAATTCTCTTGTGTTGCTTGTTCTCAAGGAAAATTAATTATTAAACTATCACAAGTTAAAGTTGAGACTGAATCCCCTACATTTCTAGAATGAATTCATGGTGATATATATGGGTCTGTAGATCCATCATGTGGACCATTTCGATATTTTATGGTGCTAATTGATGCATCAATTAGATGGTCACATGTATGTTTATTATCTACTCGTAACTTGGCGTTTACGAGATTGCTTGCTCAAATAATTAAATTGCCAGCACAATTTCCAGATTATCCAGTAAAGAAAATTCGTCTAGATAATGCTGGTGAATATTCGTCACATGCTTTTGACGATTATTGTATGTCCATTGGAATAACTGTTGAACATCCTGTAACTTATGTTCACACACAAAATGGTCTAGCCGAATCACTTATTAAACGGCTACAATTAATTGCTAGACTATTGTTGACGAAGTCTAAACTTCCTTCATCTGCTTGGGGACATGCCATTTTACATGCAACAATACTTGTGAGAATTAGCCCGACAAGTTATCATATTTATTCTCCCATACAATTAACTTTTGGTTATGAGCCCAATATTTCTCATTTACGAATATTTGGTTGTGCGGTATATGTCCCAATTGCACTGCCCCAACATAGTAAATTGGGCCTCCAAAGAAGATTGGGGATATATGTCGAATATGAATCACCTTCAATCATTAAGTATATGGAACCATTAACAGGTGATTTATTTACTGCGAGATTTGCAGATTGTCATTTTGATGAATCACATTTTTCGACATTAGGGGGAGATAAAAATCAACCTAAAAAGGAAATTACTTGGAAAAAATCGTTGAATTTTCTTGATTCTCGTACTAAAGAATGTGAACTAAAACTTCAAAGGATTATACATTTGCAAAAAATTACAAATCAATTACCGGATGTATTTAATGACTCCAGAAGAGTTACTAAATCACATATTCCTGCTGAAAATGCTCCGATTAAAATTGATGTCCCTGAAGGACAAATTACAAGTGCTAATGAGTCTAAAACACGCTTGAAGCGTGGGAGATCTCTTGGTTCCAAAGAGAAAAATCATCGAAAGAAAAGAGGAATAGATGAATCAACAATTAGTGACAAAATTCAACCTCCTGAAGAGGTTGCTCCTAAAGAGCCAATTCTTGAAGAGAATGAAATTATAGAAAATTCAATAAATTTTGTCACTTCAAGAAAAAGTTGGAACCGAAAAAAATAATTATTGATAGTATTTTCACATATAATGTAGCACTTGATATTATGGCAGAGGACGAGAATCATGAACCTAGATCAGTTGATGAATGTCGAGGTAGAAATGATTGGCCAAAATGAAAAGATGCGATCCAATTTGAATTGGACTCATTGGCCAACAGAAAAGCTTTTGGACCTGTAATCCAAACACCTGAAGGTGTAAAGCCAGTAGGATATAAATGGGTATTTGTGAGAAAAAGAAATGAGAAAAATGAAATTGTGAGGTATAAAGCAAGACTTGTACCCCAAGGATTTTCACAAAGGTTTGGATTTGATTATCATGAAACGTATTCATCTATAGTGGATGTTATCACATTTACATATCTTGTGAGTTTTGCAATACATGAAAAATTAGATATGCGTCTAATGGACGTCGTTACTGCATATTTATATGCGAATCTTGAAAATGATATTTATATGAGAATCCCTGAACGGTTCAATATGCTTGAAGCATGCAAATCAAATCCTAAAAATATTTGTTCTATTAAATTACAAAAGTCTCTGTATGAGTTTAAACAATCTGGACGTATGTGGTATAACCGTCTCAATGAATGTCTGACCAAAGAAGGTTATACCAATGATCCAATATGTCCATGTGTTTTTATCAAGAAAAATGGATCAAATTTTGTGATAATTGCTGTATATGTTGATGATCTAAATTTGATTGAAACTCCTAAAGAGATTCAAAATAGTGCTGAATATTTGAAGAAAGAATTTGAGATCAAAGATTTTGGAAAGACAAAATTCTGCCTTGGTTTACAAATTAAGCATTTGAAAGGTGAAATTTTTATCCACCAAACTGCTTATATCCGAAAGATATTAAAGCGATTTTATATGGATAAAGCACATACATTAAGTACCCCAATGATCGTCAGATCATTATATCCTAATAAGGATCCTTTTAGACCACGAGAGGAAATATAAAGAGATACTTGGTCCTGAAGTACCATATCTCAGTGCAATTGGTGCATTAATGTATCTTGCTAATTGTACAAGACCTGATATATCATTTGCAGTGAATTTATTAGCAAGATTTAGTTCCTCACCCACAAGACGACATTGGAATGGTATTAAACATATTTTTCGCTATCTCCAAGGAACAATTGATCTTGGTTTATTTTATTCAAATAAATCCAAATCTGAATTGGTTGGTTATGCTGATGCTGGGTATTTATTTGACCCACATAAAGCAAGATCTCAGACTGGCTATCTATTTACATATGGAGGTACAGCCATTTCTTGGCGATCTACAAAACGATCATTAGCCGCCACTTCATCGAATCATGCTGAAATAATAGCAATTCATGAAGCCAGTCGAGAATGTGTTTGGTTAAGATCAACGACCCACTATATTCGAAAGAGTTGTGGGTTATCCTCCGAAAAAGAAAATCCTCCAACTATATTATATGAAGATAATGCAGCTTGTATAGCCCAATTGAAAGGATGATATATTAAAGGAGATAGGATGTGAGAGCCCGTATTTCCCTAATATTTTTCCCTAGGGTTTTTCCCCTTTAATGGCATGTTTTCTGCATTTTCTGGCTTAGAAATACTTTCTTGGTGTATTTCATGAGCAGTTATAGTTTTAGATGGTTTTTCAAGTATTGGAGAGTTTTTGAAAAATTAAGAATATATATTGGACGTGGGACCCACTAGTGCGAAAAGTTCGGAAAAATTCGGCCAATAAGGTTAAGTTTCGGATACTGTGTAAAATTTATCGGGTGTTAAGAGATCGGTAGAGAGTGAGATTGATTGATGTGAGAGGAAAAAAGAAAGATAAGATTGCATTAATGAAGGTGACAAGTGTCACCACTACATTGGTTTTGACTTAAGAGTTACTATTCACTTTTTTTGACTTTTGACCCATTTGAGTTAAATATCTTCAAAAATCACTAAAAATTCACCATTTCTTACCCTTGGATGGCCGGCCCTCTTAGCTCAAGAAGGAAGAAAGTTTCTTCAACATTTCAAGCTTCCAACTAGCTCAATCTTCCAAAATCAATCACATAAATTAGTTTTTACTCCATACAATCTTGCCTTTTTGTGTTAGTGGTGAGTTTGGTGAAGTTTTTGGAAGAGCTAAAGTGGTCTACAACTCCTCTTCTCTTGTTTCCTAGGTAAGTGATGGTTGAACATCCTACTACCCCTAATGATGCTTAAGTGATGCTTAGTAGTAGCTAAAGTGATGGATTATGTGAATTATTTCTTGATTTGAAGTGATTTGGTGAAGTTTTTATATTTATGAGGAATTTTCTGGTTTAATATGAATGAGATGTTGTGGTCATCTATGATGGCTGTTAATGAGTGGAAATGACTCATGTGGGTGTGAATTGGTGATAATAGCAACCAATTTTGGGTTTGGATTGAAAAATGAAAAGTTAGGGTTCATAAACCCCTAATTCTGTCCGGTTTTGGATCATAGGATTAGAGGCCGAATTGGACTTTGCTCAAAACATGAAAGTTGTAGGTATTGATGATTTTGAAGTTCCTGCAAAATTTCAGGTCATTTGGATTAGTGTAGAGTGAGATATGTCATTTTTACTGTTGCTGTTCTGGGTTGATCAGAATGCGGAAACTGCACTAGTAATTGGCCATTTTGACTGGAATTGGTTTGGATTTTATTCTTGGTGTCTTCTGATGACATGTAGCTGAATGTCTTAGCTACCATATTCCTTTGGAATCAATGCATTTGGACCTGTATAGACCGAGTTGTACTGATTACAGTTTTGTGTGATTTGTAAACCTGCAATTACGGTTCAGGTTGTGGTATTCTGCATTTTCGACCTAGTTGTGCTAGGATTTGGACTGAGTGGCCTTCTACATTGTTGTAGCCCTGTTTCATAGCTTCGAAACGGTGGGTCTTGCACCCCCATCCGATAACCGTAGTGAAAGTGGTGTCATTACCGCATTATGAGGTCAAATACGTTTTTTTTTGTTAAGGCCTAAGTTAAAGCCATTTCTTAATTTCTGTTTACCTATGATGCTTATTCATGCATATAAACCCTATTGGGGGTTATGATTGGCATGGCTTTTTGACTCGTTATCGAGTCTCATTGTACTTGCTTACATGTTTTAAGACTTACTCTTATTCCGGTCATTTCCTAGCTAACTTTTGTACTTGTACTGCTTTGAGCCTAGTGAACGGCTTTTGGTAAATGAGATGACTTTTGTGTGAAATGTTGGGACTGATTTGAGGATATAATGAAGCCTTAATGGCTGGAAAAGTAAGAAATTTAGGGGAGGTGCTGCCCGATTTTATAGGCCGTTTGGTTCCTTTAAGTTGGATTTGCCTTTTTGTGGAAATGAAAGGCTTTTGGGTTGTTTGCGCCTAAGTCTTCATGTTACCTTTTCGTTTCTAAGAAAATCATGTTCTGCACCCTTGCATTAGTAACTATTTGGCGAGGCATACGACTAGTAGTCGAGCCTCACATGTGCATTCTGTTTACTCGATTCTGGAAGTAAAACCTTCAATTGGTTTATTTTGATTATTTTAGGATTTCTTGGCGATTAAGGCCAATCTGAAGTGAAAACTTTTGAAGTTGAGCCGGTGAGTGTTCCACTACCTGCTACCCATTATGTGAAATATCTGAATATCTGAATACCTGATTTATGACTATTGAAGCCAAATACTGTTTTGATAAAATGGAGGCGAGGGTGTACTTTATCACACTCGTTCTTCTATCTGTTCATATGCCAATTTTGAGTGCCTATCTGAATCTGCCGTCTGAATCTGCTATCTGAATCTGCTATTCTGTATCTGTATCTGAATCTGTTATCTGTGTCTGCATCTGTTCGGATTTCTATGACCTATGAGCTCAATCCTGTGGCTAAGTTATTCGAGTCGGGCCGGCAAGGGCCTGGACGATTAGATAACGAACCACGGTAGTCTGTTCGGGGATTTTTGGGTATTGAGACCCTTGATTTCGGTATACTCGAGTATTACCATTTCTGTTCGATTACGGTGAGCGGGCCCGGTAAAGGGGTGTTTGGTGGACGGAATTCGGTGTAAAGAGGGGTCTACGGACGTTTTGGTTCTATATACGTTGACGGAGAGTCAACCGGTTTGGATCAAGTACTGCGCTGGAAATTTGGCTCCTGAGAGCCACCCGTATCCTTCTGATTTGAATCATTGGTTCCTTTGCTTTACATCTGGAATGTGTATCTGATTTGTTAAATGTGAAATGCCATGATTTTTCTGCTATATGTTTGGTACCTCATTGAGCGCAAGCTCACCCCTTTCTGTTCCCTTTTGTTTTCCTTACAGGAAAATAAACCCTTTTGGTCTGGATTTGACAAATGGCCACCAAATTGAGCTAGTTGAACATATTTTTTGTATAGCTCATGTATTAAAACCCTAAGTGTACTTTTGGGGCGTTTTCTCTTTTGATTTGGCAAACCGTGTATATGTATTAACTTTTGAAAACTTTTGTATGTCATTTTGGATTGTAATCGCTAAAGTTCAGATGTGAATGTTTGCGTGCTCTTTCGGTTGGGTTCTGACGGGTCGGTTACTATCTTGGCCGACTCCGGATTTCATTTTTCTTATTTTGGGTTATGTTTCCATTTTGACTTGCTTACGCTCGTTGGTAAGTTTCGGAACGTGTTAGATTGACGTAAACGGATCCGTAGTCCTGGCGAGAGCTGGGCAGGCAGTCCGCTAACCCCTTTGGTTCGCCTTAGGGGAAGGTGGGGCTGTTACAAGTGGTATCAGAGCCACTTCGCGTGGTCTCTGTGCGGAGTGAGACTGGGCCAAGTGGTGTTGTGGTCCTAATTTGTCTAAGTGCTCGTTTGAGCGTAAGTTATGAACCGGGCATGTGATAAGTGTACGAATCATTATCATGAGACTCGAGGAAGCTAGGTATGTATGTCGGGTAGGAATCCTTAATAAAGATGGTTTACTCTTGGGACCGGCCGGCTCGAGTTGTGAATTATCTTAGATGGGATTCTTGCGCCCGGATACGAAAGATGTGAGGGCCTAGGTTAGAAAGGATTTGGTGAATTAGAAAGGCCTTTCCTCGGTGGATCGTCTATGTTTGTACTTGACTTAACTAGCTGTATGTATGTGTGCGGCCTAATTTTTACCGGCTTGTATAAATATGCTTTGATCTTGTTTGGAATGTATAAATGGGTGTTATCATAAAAGTTTTGAGTGTTACTTACATGCATCGTGCTTATTTTGGTTTAGTATTATTGCCTAGACCAAGTAAAACTCATGGAAGGTACACGGAGTGGACGGGGCCGTGGGCGTGGAAATAGGCAACCTACACCTGAAAGGGGTACTGGGGAAACCTCATCTGGACCAAACCCGGAACTTAGGGTTGACCCCAACGTTCAAATAGCTGCTGCCATGCAGCAAATGACTGCTTTGCTAGCCCAAGTGGTGCACCAACAAGGTCAAAACCCTAACCCTAACCCTGGGAATCCTGGTAATCACATGGAGGGCGAGGATAGAGCCCTTGAGAGATTTCAGAAGTTCTCCCCACCCAAATTTCTTGGAGGCCCTGATCCTGACGTAGCTGAGAAGTGGCTGGAGAAGATGATCGATATTTTCGCTGCCTTACACTATACCGAAGAGAGACAGGTGACATTTGCTGTCTTTCAACTAGAGGGAGCCGCCCGTTCCTGGTGGAATGTCATTTGAATGAAATGGGAAAGAGAACAAACCCCGAGGACGTGGGCGAACTTTATGAGAGAATTTAATGCCAAGTTTTTCCCTCCTCTCATCCAAGAAAAGAAGGAAGATGAATTCATTCGGCTTCGCCAGGGAACACAAACCGTAGCCGAGTATGAGAGTCAATTCACTCGGTTGTCTAAGTTTGCGCCTGAACTGATCATAACCGAACAACGACGGATAAGGCGTTTTATTCATGGGCTAAATGTTGAGATTCAAAAGGATTTGGCTGTAGCTCAACTTGGTACCTTTAGTGACGCTGTGGAGAAAGCTCAACGAGTTGAAGATGCGAGGCTACAAGTTAGAAACTTCCAAACCAAAAAAAGGGGCTTTCCTGGGAGCAGCTCGGAACAGGAAGATAAGAGCACACCCCCTAAGAGTGGAAAAGGAAATGAGGGAGTACGACAACGGGGGGTGGCCAGTGGTGTCTCACCGGGAGGATCGTTCACAGCTACTCGAGGTCCCTGTGGATATTGCGGAGGGCCAAGGCACACGGAGGCAAATTGTTGGAAGAAAGAAGGAAAATGCCTGCGCTGTGGTAGCGCCGAACATCGAATTGCTAATTGTCCAGCACGACTGCGCGAAGGGAGAGGGACTCCGCCACCAACCAAGACTAATTCTCAGCAACCACCTAAGACCAACCCTGGACAGTCGAAAGGAGAAGGGACTGGAGCGAAAGTACCGGCTCGAGTATATTCCCTGGAGCATCATCAGGTCCCTGACTCGTCTGAGGACGTAGAAGGTACGATCCGTTGGGTACCTTAGATTCGATGGATTCCGCTGATAAGAAAATTTCGAGGACGAAATTTCTTTAAGGGGGAGAGAGTGTGAGAGCCCGTATTTCCCTAATATTTTTCCCTAGGGTTTTTCCCCTTTAATGGCATGTTTTCTGCATTTTCTGGCTTAGAAATACTTTCTTGGTGGATTTTATGAGCAGTTATAGTTTTAGATGATTTTTCAAGTATTGGAGCGTTTTTGAAAAATTAAGAATATATATTGGACGTGGGACCCACTAGTGCGAAAAGTTCGAAAAAATTCGGCCAATAAGGTTAAGTTTCGGATACTGTGTAAAATTTATCGGGTGTTAAGAGATAAGTAGAGAGTGAGATTGATTGATGTGAGAGGAAAAAAGAAAGATAAGATTGCATTAATGAAGGTGACAAGTGTCACCACTACATTGGTTTTGACTTAAGAGTTACTATTCACTTTTTTTTGACTTTTGACCCATTTGAGTTAAATATCTTCAAAAATCACTAAAAATTCACCATTTCTTACCCTTGGATGGCCGGCCCTCTTAGCTCAAGAAGGAAGAAAGTTTCTTCAACATTTCAAGCTTCCAACTAGCTCAATCTTCCAAAATCAATCACATAAATTAGTTTTTACTCCATACAATCTTGCCTTTTTGTGTTAGTGGTGAGTTTGGTGAAGTTTTTGGAAGAGCTAAAGTGGTCTACAACTCCTCTTCTCTTGTTTCCTAGGTAAGTGATGGTTGAACATCCTACTACCCCTAATGATGCTTAAGTGATGCTTAGTAGTAGCTAAAGTGATGGATTATGTGAATTATTTCTTGATTTGAAGTGATTTGGTGAAGTTTTTATATTTATGAGGAATTTTCTGGTTTAATATGAATGAGATGTTGTGGTCATCTATGATGGCTGTTAATGAGTGGAAATGACTCATGTGGGTGTGAATTGGTGATAATAGCAACCAATTTTGGGTTTGGATTGAAAAATGAAAAGTTAGGGTTCATAAACCCCTAATTCTGTCCGGTTTTGGATCATAGGATTAGAGGCCGAATTGGACTTTGCTCAAAACATGAAAGTTGTAGGTATTGATGATTTTGAAGTTCCTGCAAAATTTCAGGTCATTTGGATTAGTGTAGAGTGAGATATGTCATTTTTACTGTTGCTGTTCTGGGTTGATCAGAATGCGGAAACTGCACTAGTAATTGGCCATTTTGACTGGAATTGGTTTGGATTTTATTCTTGGTGTCTTCTGATGACATGTAGCTGAATGTCTTAGCTACCATATTCCTTTGGAATCAATGCATTTGGACCTGTATAGACCGAGTTGTACTGATTACAGTTTTGTGTGATTTGTAAACCTGCAATTACGGTTCAGGTTGTGGTATTCTGCATTTTCGACCTAGTTGTGCTAGGATTTGGACTGAGTGGCCTTCTACATTGTTGTAGCCCTGTTTCATAGCTTCGAAACGGTGGGTCTTGCACCCCCATCCGATAACCGTAGTGAAAGTGGTGTCATTACCGCATTATGAGGTCAAATACGTTTTTTTTTGTTAAGGCCTAAGTTAAAGCCATTTCTTAATTTCTGTTTACCTATGATGCTTATTCATGCATATAAACCCTATTGGGGGTTATGATTGGCATGGCTTTTTGACTCGTTATCGAGTCTCATTGTACTTGCTTACATGTTTTAAGACTTACTCTTATTCCGGTCATTTCCTAGCTAACTTTTGTACTTGTACTGCTTTGAGCCTAGTGAACGGTTTTTGGTAAATGAGATGACTTTTGTGTGAAATGTTGGGACTGAGTTGAGGATATAATGAAGCCTTAATGGCTGGAAAAGTAAGAATTTTAGGGGAGGTGCTGCCCGATTTTATAGGCCGTTGGGTTCCTTTAAGTTGGATTTGCCTTTTTGTGGAAATGAAAGACTTTTGGGTTGTTTGCGCCTAAGTCTTCATGTTACCTTTTCGTTTCTAAGAAAATCATGTTTTGCACCCTTGCATTAGTAACTATTTGGCGAGGCATACGACTAGTAGTCGAGCCTCACATGTGCATTCTGTTTACTCGATTCTGGAAGTAAAACCTTCAATTGGTTTATTTTGATTATTTTAGGATTTCTTGGCGATTAAGGCCAATCTGAAGTGAAAACTTTTTGAAGTTGAGCCGGTGAGTGTTCCACTACCTGCTACCCATTATGTGAAATATCTGAATATCTGAATACTTGATTTATGACTATTGAAGCCAAATACTGTTTTGATAAAATGGAGGCGAGGGTGTACTTTATCACACTCGTTCTTCTATCTGTTCATATGCCAATTTTGAGTGCCTATCTGAATCTGCCGTCTGAATCTGCTATCTGAATCTGCTATTCTGTATCTGTATCTGAATCTGTTATATGTGTCTGCATCTGTTCGGATTTCTATGACCTATGAGCTCAATCCTGTGGCTAAGTTATTCGAGTCGGGCCGGCAAGGGCCTGGACGATTAGATAACGAACCACGGTAGTCTGTTCGGGGATTTTTGGGTATTGAGACCCTTGATTTCGGTATACTCGAGTATTACCATTTCTGTTCGATTACGGTGAGCGGGCCCGGTAAAGGGGTGTTTGGTGGACGGAATTCGGTGTAAAGAGGGGTCTACGGACGTTTTGGTTCTATATACGTTGACGGAGAGTCAACCGGTTTGGATCAAGTACTGCGCTGGAAATTTGGCTCCTGAGAGCCACCCGTATCCTTCTGATTTGAATCATTGGTTCCTTTGATTTACATCTGGAATGTGTATCTGATTTGTTAAATGTGAAATGCCATGATTTTTCTGCTATATGTTTGGTACCTCATTGAGCGCAAGCTCACCCCTTTCTGTTCCCTTTTGTTTTCCTTACAGGAAAATAAACCCTTTTGGTCTGGATTTGACAAATGGCCGCCAAATTGAGCTAGTTGAACATATTTTTTGTATAGCTCATGTATTAAAACCCTAAGTGTACTTTTGGGGCGTTTTCTCTTTTGATTTGGCAAACCGTGTATATGTATTAACTTTTGAAAACTTTTGTATGTCATTTTGGATTGTAATCGCTAAAGTTCAGATGTGAATGTTTGCGTGCTCTTTCGGTTGGGTTCTGACGGGTCGGTTACTATCTTGGCCGACTCCGGATTTCATTTTTCTTATTTTGGGTTATGTTGCCATTTTGACTTGCTTACGCTCGTTGGTAAGTTTCGGAACGTGTTAGATTGACGTAAACGGATCCGTAGTCCTGGCGAGAGTTGGGCAGGCAGTCCGCTAATCCCTTTGGTTCGCCTTAGGGGAAGGTGGGGCTGTTACATAGGACAAAGCATATTTCACCAAAATTCTTTTTTACTTATGATTTGCAAAAGAATGGTGAAATTGATGTGCAACAAATCCGATCAGATAATAATTTGGCAGATTTATTTACCAAGGCATTGCCAACAGCAACATTTGAGAAATTGGTGAAGAGTATTGGAATGTTACGATTAAAAGATCTCAAATGATGTTTGCATCAGGGGGAGAAATTAATACACAAGAATAGTGTACTCTTTTTCCTTCACTAGGGTTTTTATCCCGATGGGTTTTTCTCTAATAAGGTTTTAACGAGGCATATTCTTTGTGTAATGGACATCCAAGGGGGAGTGTTATGAAACAACTAAAAGTGTGGATGTCTTTTTGTATTCTCAAGAGGATTAATTCATGATTTATGGCTACATTATGTATAGAAGTTACAATCCATAATTCTATTCATATAGTGGAGAAACCGTTTCATAAGTTTCTTCATATTCTTGTAATAGTGGGTGTTTAATAAGATTGATGTATCTTTAATCTTGTAGTAACTATATATAGAGGTACATTGATATCCTTTGAGATGACTTTTGGTATTGGTTGGAATATAAAAATATCATTCTCCCATTCTCTACTTCTTTCTTTAATATCTCTATTCATACTATAGTAGTTTATTAGTTTTACAACAGATACAATATACTACACTAAATAGTCGCAGCTATACCTGGCAATTGGGCGGGTTAATATTGGGTTTTCACTTAAATGGGTTATATCCAACCCGTCCAACTTTAGATGGGATTGATTTTGGGTTGGGTCATATTGCGTTATTTCAAACCCATGACCCAAATATGACCCAACATATTAATTAATACATTTTAATACATAAACTTTTTTACATATATTTTAACACAAAAAAGATTTTTTTCACATATATAAACACAGTTTCACATACATAAATGTATTTTCACACACACAAACACACACTCACTTCTTAAGTTCCTTGGAAGCACATCATAAATAGAATAATATTTTATATTGCTTGTATTGTGAATTTTAGATAATAAATTATACATTTAAATAGATTAGCTAAAAAAATTGTTTACTTTATACTTTTTAATACTACTAATTGATTTTTTTTTTTCATGTCTGGAGGCTAATCCCCCAGGTTGGGTAGAGCTTTGCCCCAAAGATACCCAACAACGGTAGCACGTGAGGGTCGAACCTGGGACCTTGCTGTAACTACAGAAATACTACTAATTGATTGAAACTTATTTTTGTCACAACTTATTAGCACTTTTACTATTCATATCTATTTTATTGAAAATTGTGATATTCTATGTATTTAAATTATTGAATGCTAGATTATATTATACTTGAAAATGTAAGTAAGAGACATATAATTTGTTGTATAATAAAATTGAAATTATAGAAAATAAGTTTGTACTTTAGTCCTTATATTCTAAAAAATTTTATGATTCATGACTCTAGAAATTTTGCAAACTGTTGTGAAAGATCCATGCATCAGAACTACATTTTGGGGATAATATGCAAATTGCTTTCTTCCATTAAATGACTGGAGACATTACTGCATTTTGGTTCTTGGACTCGCTAATTAAGAGGGAAAATTAATTGTCTTGCTGAAATTAATTAAGAGGAAAATTATTTGCTTCAGATGAAATGAAATTGTTGGACTAACCATGCCCAAGTTGTCATAATTTATCAAAACAAAATAGAATTTGCAAGTCAACTATATTGATTCGAAGTTATCATGATCTATTTACATATAATAAATATTAGAAGGTATTTTTTTTTATTGATTTGATACAGTTAGATAATTCATCACCTGATTAATTCGAATAATCTAGGATCATACTTGATGCTATGGTCATATTAATCTTTTAGAATTACCACAGCTCTAATATAAAGCAGAAAATATTATATGCTTGTAAAAAGTACCGGTATTAGTCCCCAAAAAATTATTAAGGAAAATCCCAAACTTTTTAAGAATCTTGTATTTATTATTTTGAATTACTTTTAAACAAGTTGGGTATTGGGTACCCAAATAAAAAATCCAACCCGTCCAATGAATAAGTTGGGTTGTTTTTATCCAATCCAATAAAACTCATAACCCAATTGACCCAACCCATCCTTTAAAA
Organism: Coffea eugenioides; assembly: GCF_003713205.1. Taxonomy (NCBI): domain Eukaryota; kingdom Viridiplantae; phylum Streptophyta; class Magnoliopsida; order Gentianales; family Rubiaceae; genus Coffea; species Coffea eugenioides. The sequence goes on from NW_020863604.1 coordinate 22,155, forward strand.
TTAATGGGCGAGTTGTTGGGTTTTGGGTTTTTTTGCCAGCTCTAGCAGCAGTAGATTCTCTTGCAAAAGTGGCTAGCATGTCGTGCATTTCATCAACTTACCAGGCTGCTAATTGCCCTGGAGGAATCAGTGGTATTATCTATCTGGACAAATTGGGTTATCCGTACATTCACGAGCGACTCGCAGCTAATCAGAATTTGCATGGTTAGTGAATGCATTACATACGATTAAGTAGGAATCTAAGAAGCAAAAGCGAGGATATAAACCTGACCCAAAACTTAGTTACTTGAGTTGAGGATGGATCTAAATATTTGTCAGAATAGTTGTGTTGATGTTAGATTTAAATACTGTTTTACATGAAATGAGTTTAACTCGTGTCTCTCAAACTTGGCTTATAAGGTCCAATTGAAGCTAGATACACAGTGAACATTCTAACCATCTCATTTACTAAGTAATTAATCAAGCTTCCCAACTAATTGATTTAGCACATTATTCAACATCCTTTTTAAAACATGCTTCTGAAAGGGCGACTAGTTTGAATCAGATTCGATTTTCGAAAACATGTTTCAAAAGCAAAGTTTTAACGTTCAAACATCAAATTTGATGATGATCATCTATAAGCTCAAAAAGTGGTACACCAAGTAGAAGTATTAACAGGTGATTGATACAACCTCACTGTATCACCCCTTTCTAGAGATGGCAACGGAGACGGGTACCCGCGGGGGGTTATTGGGACGGGGGTTGGGGCGGGGGCGGGGGGGGGGGGATTTTTTTCCCCCGTTTAGAAATGGGGCGGGGGGATACTCCCCCGCCCCAACTCCCGCCCGCACCTGTTTGAAAAACTATATATATATATATATATATATATATATATAATGATCTTTTTAATTATACTACTAATTATACATGCCTGTTAATAAAAATTATTAATTATTTATACTAAATTTATTAATACATTTATGTTAAATTCCTAACTACACTTAATACAATAATATTTTTTTCTTAAAAAAATACAATAATAATTTAGTGATTGTATTTGTATCAAAAGTGAAAATTTGATTATTTTAGTTATATTTGTTTTATCATATTAGATTGCATTCAAATAACCTTTGTTTAATTATTTTTATGAGTTTCAATAATGAAGTTATAATGAATAATAATTTGGTGATGTGTTAATATTTTAGTACTTGATTATTTGCTTAAATTTAATTATAATAAAATTATATAATAAAATTTAATGAAATTTAATTTTAGTACTTCCTCGCGGGGGAAGCGGGGCAGGGCGGGGGACGAAGCGGGGCCGGGGGGAATTAAAATGCAACGGGGCGGGGGTTGGGGGAGGTGTTCCCCGCCCCACCCCCTCCCCATTGCCACCTCTACCCCTTTCCTGCCTCTACTCTCACTTGTTCTAAGCCCGGGGAATCTGCCTCAGTTTTTGCTCCGCCCTGCCTCTGCCTTACTCAAACTGTTTCGCGTCCTCAACCATACCATATTCTCCCCACTTCCCCCATGCTCTACCAACCAACTCCTTCTGGTTGTATTCTTAGCTGTTCTTGTCTACAGTCGTAGCCTCCTTACGTGCTCCTCCTTGCTCTGCTAATCATCTCCTTCATGTTATATCCCCTACCCTACTACTGCATCCTCCATCTTGACAAGGTTAAACATTATGATTCTCGATAAGACATGGATGTATAACTTACTTATAAGTTCCTTTTTCTTATCTTTCCTTGTAGACTGCATTCTTTCCTGAATCTGAATCATAATTCTTCTCTCTTGATATGAACTCTATCAATGGACGAAACCCGTATGTGACCAGCCCAAGATCTATGTCATGTGGAACCAAATTTGGGAGGGTGGTATGACCGTTCAACCCTACAAATCCCTGTAGTTGCGAACTTATTGATACTATCTCAACTCATAACTAAATGAATAAGAGAATCAAGGTTTGAATTCAAGGGACATGATGATGGAATCCTCGATCCATCACCACACACTAGTCAAGAAACTGGATACGATCGCAACCCAACATCTAGCACATGATGTGAATCTCAGAATAAAAGGGTGGAATAGTGCCACAATTCAAACATGGTCTTTGAATTGATAAGTCATAACTCTTGATAAGGAGAAATAATCAACTTGTAACAAGAAAAAGAATGCGGAAACTCTCATTTCCCATTAATTAGATGGCCAAAAGTTCTTTACAATGTAGAGACTTGTGGTTTAAACAGAAAACATAAAAAACCTTACTCTAACCCAAATCCAAACTGGACTGAGATTACATCATTTATTCCTACTAAGCAAACTAAACTAATTTCTAAGGTCCATTAAACTCAAGACTTGACACAAAAGTTGGCCCCTTTATTTACCAAACATACTAGAAAGCAAACGATTACTAACTAGAACAAAAGAAAATTAAAAAATAATTAAATAAAAATAAAAAATTGTGATTCGAATTGATGGTCGAATTGATGCCTGTATTTTCGCGTCATCTCCTATAAAACAAACTAACAAGAATTGCCTATGTATTCAAGTTGTTGTACAAATGAGTTACCATAAAGTTGAAAAAAAAAAAACTGTAAGAACTAAAAACTATGTTATGATCTTCAGAATTGTATGCTTGGGAGCCAGATTAGAAACAATAGCCCAAAATCTATGTGAATTGTCCTGACATATTATATTGCATGTAGAATTCACCTTTCTTTTCCACTGCTAGATTTTTATATGTTATCATCCGTTGGGGTAAAATAGTACCTTTGGTCTTCTTTCTCCTCTTCATAGAACTGGAAACCCTTTAGTTACTGTGACGTTTGGACGATTTCATTTGCTTATATCCAGTCAAGCACCGAGGAAATCTGTAACATAAAATCTGAAAGAAGAAATGTAATTCAGTAGCTGAAGTGGTCTACTGCTAATTTTGTCATAACTGACGATCTGAGGTAATTAAGTTTTTTCCGTTGTGCCTAAAACAAGAATGTGCCTCTCAAACAATTATAATTTTTTATTTTTGGAAGCACTAAAACATGACATTTGTTTTGTTTATGACAAATGAAAAACTCTCAATTTGTTATAACTACCAAAATGGCTGATAAAACTTTCTCCCACTAACTGCAAGCATTCTTTGATAAGAGAACACCAAAAAGAGTCTTACACGCAATTCCCAACACATTATTGGTTGCAAACATGGATCTCAGAGGCTGGATCACCTGTAAATCAAATCTTTTATCATGTTACTTCAAGATCTTTTTCCAAAACAGACTATTGCATGACATGTGAAGACTTCCATATTAAATAGATATACACTGACATATTACATTAAAAAATTTTTTTTTGGGTAAATTGGTGGTTTATACTCCTATTGTTGGAAAAGAGGAGTATTAGTTATGGCAGCTAGTAAACTTCCGATATAAGCCAAATCAAACCCAATTGCCCAGATCTAGGAAGCCTATAGCACTAGGAGTGGTTGCTCTCATGTATTTTAAGTTAGGAGTGAAATTTTGGAGATGGAGCCCAAAATTGTTTTTCGCTTTTTAAAATTAAGTACGTTGCATGGAGAGGAGGTTCAAAATTACACTTGCCCCTGGTATTTAGCTGATTTATACGTCAAAGGAAGGGTCCTAGATGGAAGGAGCATGTAAAAAATGTGCGGTCCAACAGGAGAAGGCCGCTACTCAGGCAACAAGAATGGTGCTAAAGGCAAGACTCTGCTGCTAAATTTTGAAAAATATGAAGAAAGAAGATAGAAGTATTATGCATGAACAGTGACTCTACCAAGCGAGTAATGGCAATGTCCTGTTGAAAGACATCTTCTATTCCAGATCAAATTTACAACATCTAATTTTGTATATGCAGAATCTTTTAAAACGTATGAAAAATACTTGAGATTTAAAATTAAAAATATCATGGTATCCAAACATTTAACACAAAATTAATGAGAGAAATTCAAGGTTCAATATGAACTTATCAAATGCCAGTGCAAGCCATCAAGAGTGCATGACTTCACGCAAAAAGTGTTTATGGACTTACAGCTCCTTATTTCCTTCCAAAGTTGCTAGTACTCCATAACCTCCATTTGTCATTTGCATTGAAACCAACTGAATGTTTTTGCCCTTTCCTCGACCGAAGAGTACCTAAGAAAAGAATTAAGGAAATGTCCTATGTTTTTTTTTGTTGTGGGGGGGGGGGGGGGGAGGGCATTAAAATGAAGAAAATTTCCCAGCTTATCTAATTGAAAGAAAATCAACATCTTCATAGTTCTTCCTCCAGGTCCTATTCCTCAAACATAAAGGCATATCTGCACACAAACACATACAGACACCTTCACATATGTCAAGATGTACTCGATTACATAGAAAAAGAAACTTCTAATGGATTTCATACTTGTAAACTGTGGATGCAAGGGAAGACGAGTAACTTGAAAATTATACACTGAACATAATCACCTGATTCTATTAAATGCCAGAAGAATATCATATGAATCCCTAGCATATCTACTAGTATACCCTAAAGTCCATTAAAATATAAGACCAACAATCGAAAGAATTTTGTTCCATGGCACATAGCCAAAAAAAGAAAGCAACCCATGCTTGAAAAGCCAACCAGTGTCAATAAATAAGCTTCTACAGGAGAAATGATTTTGCCAGTAAACCAGAAAGGTTCATACAGTCATCAATGAACATCAGATCTATCATTCTAAAGTTCTATAAACATGGTGTTGTCAATTTTTAAGGAAGTTCTTTTTCTTAAATGAAGCATTCATGCTCCTTCCAGTTACAAGCTGACTAAAGGCAACGATAAGCACACTATCCCATACAAATTTAAAAGCTACTCACTACTCCCTCTGGCCCATTGAAATGACATACTTTTCTTTTTTGGTATATTCTGATTTGTGACATACCAAATATAGTAAACAATTTTGGCTCAAACTTGTTCATAAAATTTACCGCGTGAACAGAAGCTACCACAGCACAATGGAAGCATGAAAGGACGTGATAGTTTCTTTGTGGGATTTCACTGACAGACAAACTAATCTTGGCCCTACTGACTTTTCCTATTATTTATTTTTGGTTGGGAAGAAAAGAAGTCCGTCAGCCATACGCCCATACAATTGGGAAGAGTGTGTAAGTATGCTCTATGTTTTCATAATATTGGACACTAACAACAATTCCCATTTGGCCCCGCACATTTTTTGTCACAATCACCTCAGTAAGGTTAAAGACAGAAGTTAGTCTCAACTTCTCTTTGAACTTCTTAACACTATTGATAAAAAAACACATCTCCTGAAGTGCGTTAAGAAATAAGGGATTTAGGGAGTACTAAATTATCCTGGTAACAGATGAGCCAATTAATAAAATTTCACTAGGATTAGGAAATATGCTCCATTTATTAAACTGAAAAAGAAGGAAATAAAAAGTGAAATTGTTTGAATCTACTTCAGCAAGCAATTTGGAGAATAGATCTAATAGAATACATCTTTATTGTACCTTGAATTTTGCCGATGATTTTATCCAGATTTTTAGTGCAACATAATCTCTTTACAACTACTAGAATATTTTTAGTCAACACCGTCCAGAAAAACCATTTTAAGGTGGAGGACAAAAAGGAATTGTACGCGATAAAATTTCAAGTCTGCAAAACGACAAGAAAAAGGAATACACGACAAATATGTGATATATAAATTTAAGAGAAATATGGGGTACAATCTCTGGAAGTTTCTCAAACTTATGGAGAGTTTCCTTCGATTCTTCTCCTCGAACACCAATCCAAGGGCTTCGCAGCTTGTTCTTGGATCCACCACCGATTCCTTCAAATATTGATATAGAAGATTTGAAGAACTTTAGAAGATATTTGAAGATTCAAGTCTTGATATCTGGGAGACTTGGAGAGCTTGAAGAGCCGAACCTTTGTAGCTTGGAGCTTCAATGCTTTGAGCGTATATGATGCTCTTTGAAGTCCCTCTGTGTATTTTTTTGTGTGTCCTTGATTTGGTTGAGAGACCTCTATTTATAGCTGTAGCAAGGGGTAGAGGTTGAAGACCTGTGTACCACTTTACTTGTCTTGCAAGACGTGCAGTCATATTAGGACTGTGCTAGCCAAATATTATCTCTTTATTTTATATTTATTAATAAAGAGATAAGTAATTCCTCGATTGGCCAAACTCGTGGGGGCACGTGACGTGGCGCCGTTTGACTGGTCAGGCTATTGCAGTATATAAGAAATATACTTGGATTGAACAACTCTAAATATTATCCCTTTAATAAGAAATAAATACTTAGATATTTATCCAATAGGCATGTGATATGATATGATTTGGTTGATGGAGATATCTCTGCAATTTAAATTGATCTGGAACACCTCGCCTTGACACGTGGCAAAATATAATTGGCCATTTAATAACCAATTTTTCCAAGTGTACATGCCATATGGCAATGTCTGATTGGACAAAAATATTTATAGACCAATGGCAATTTTTAGAATTTTAATTAAAATTCCATTGTCTACAGGAATTATAGCAATAAAATAAGAAAAATGAAGGAAATCAGATGTATAAACATGCACCTTTTCGTTTTACTTCACTTTTTATGTGTATTAGTGCTTCAGATTTGGGAGAAACGAGAAGTAAAGTGAGTTCTAGAAATTATTCAGGTGCAACAATTACAATTTCTCAGTCAAAAGTTAGAAAATGTTCTATACATTGTATTCTGGATCAGAAATTTCAATAATCTCATTTTCCAGAATCTTTTCCTTAAACATTGCCTAGACATCTAAGTTGTCACAGCATACCTAGATATCTATTTCTTGTTTTAGCTGCCTAGATATCTAAATTGGTTCTTAAATGTTTCAATTATGCTCCCCATATACTCAGCTTTTGAGCCATATGTGGCTAGAATTTGAAGTTAGTAGACCTTAGATGCAACCTTAATCAATCAACTGTGCAAGGGTTTTTGGTGTACATGAGGGCTTATAGGATCTCTCAGAGATGGCCTTCACTTTAATAATACATTTTGGCTTCGGATATGAGTCTTTCCATGATCATAAATTTCAGGTGCTAACTGACCCATTAAATTGAAGAATGTAGAGTATTTTAATCCTTGATGCTCAAATGTGAAACTTTAGAATTTTTAATGAACTATTTGCTTATTTGATACAAGTACTATGGTCAATGTATTTGAAACCATGAGCATGCTCTTATTCCAACATCTATAATAACCTGTTCAAGCGGGCACTTCAGCTCAAAAATGCAAAAATACTTCAGTCCATCATACCTCAACCAGATATGAGCAAGACTTCATCAAGAAAGAGATTTTAGTATATTAGGACATTGGCTAGAGTTTCCAATCAAGGAAGGGAAAAATGCACTTTTCATCCTCGAAGTTTGGGTTCTTGACCAATTTCACCTCAAAGTTTCACCAAAAACACATTTCATCCTCAAAGATCCGTAATTTTGTCAAATTAAGGACAATTGACGGAAATTTGCATGTGAGCCATTAGAACCAACTTTAAACCCAACAAAAATGGGTAAAACTGAATGGAGCCATTTTTTTAATGGAACAATAATTTGCAACGGGACAAAAACCAACATTCTTTTCCTTCTTCCCTCTCCTTCATTATGATCCACACACACCGCACTATCCTTCCTTCCTTCCTCTCTTTGCTCTTTCTCTCTCAGAGAGTGAGAGAGAGGGAAGGGGAAATGAGTTTTAGGGATTTTTCCGTTCTTTTCTTTCTCCGCACCTATCTCACCCCTGTCGTTCATGCCTCACGCCTCACGCCTAATGACCCACGACCCTTTCAGTACCCTCATGCCTAATGCTCACGCTATTATCTCTTTCGCTACATTAAAAGCTAGCTAACAAGCTGCAGATGGATTGGTCAAGGAATTAAAGAAGTGTGGTTTTGGGGCCATGGAAAATGGGCTCTTACTGGAAGAGTTTTCACCAACTCTGCCGACCCTTTCACAAGAAGGGCACATGGTCAGTGTAGCCATTGGCAATTGCATGCATGTACAAGGGCTGCGCTAGTTTTAGCGCTTTCAGTTCTTGTAGCTCCTTCTCCAGCCTCTTGTTCTCGTCCGTCAGCGTCTCGTAGCATTTCTTCAAGAACTCGCAGTCTACTTCCGTTTGCTTAAGCTTCATCCTGCGTATAGCCAAGAAAAAAGCCCCCCTCCATTATTTCAAATAGACAAAATTTATGCATATCTCAAAAAACTGGCTCGCACGATCGATTCTGTTTTTCCTCAACATTGTTAATCTTCGGGAATGAGGGATGAAGAAGCAAGTACCTGGCTCTTCTGTTCTGAAACCACACCTCAACTTGTCGAGGCCTTAAATTCAGTTCCCTCGCCAAATCTTGCTTTTGCTTCTGCAAAATCAGCATATATGTATGTATATACACACGATTTAATTTGCCCTGTGAAATGATTGTTCAAATGTTAAAAAAAAAAGAGCAAGGAATGTTATACTATTACGTGTGAAAATAAATCAACTAGCTAGCCACAGAGAGAGAAAGAGAGAGAGAGAGATGTTATCGGATTGAGAGTGCTATGCTGCTTGAAGCTCTCTTCCAAAAGAGCAGACTGAGCTTTTGTGAGGCAAAGCTTCTTCCTTCCATTAGAACCATCATCATCTTCGTCACTTACTCTTGAGGAAACTGTCTCGATCTCCACCTCTTCGCTGCTACCGAGCTCTCTCTCCCTCTTCACGCTATTGTTGGAAAAGGATGACGCAGCACTATCTTGACGATGCAAGTCAGCAGCAGAAAGTGGAGGCTCATTATTGGAGGCCTTATTAGCAGAGTGACTGAGAGGAAGAAGGAAACATTTGTCTATAGTTGCAGCAGAGTTTGACATCCATTCATTCATGTCGTCAACAGATTTCGCGACCTTAAAGATTTTGTCATCAGATTTGACTCCCATTGCTGTCACAGACGCGTTTACAAGCCTTAAAGAATCCTTGAACAAGACATTGCAGTCTTTCAAAGCTGTCAAAGTTCTTGAATCTTTGACCTCAGAGATTGCCTTTTCATTAGCTGAAATCAAGTCCTCTAGTTGATTGATAGCAGCACGGAGAGAGAGGGTGAAAATTCTTGATGGGGTGGTCTTGATCTCGCCTAAATCGGTGGAGAAATTCATGCGGAGGCACCATATAGAGTCAAAACATGAGGTTGGTTTTGGAGTCAGATTGCAGATGGCACGAATTGCTCTATCTGGAGTTGAAGCGGAGAGTAACTCAGACTCTTTTTCTTGTATGAGAGCTATGGAAACTGTGATGATTGAACCGATGATAACCGTGAATAAGATGATGAAAAAGACGTAGCTCCTTATCTTCCTTTTCTGTCTCGAAGCTTGATCTTCCATCAGCTGCCTATCCTTATTGGTGACTGAGTTCATATTTGATTTCCACACTTTCTTATGGGATTTGTTTGAGAATAAGGAGATGATTCTTGTCGAGTGGGGATATGGACTGGAAAAGATATAGTAGCTGCTTGATTATCTTCCAAACAGACAAGTATAGATACTGTTCAAGTTTTGTGGAAATAGTCAAGTCAATTCTGGCCTCATCTATTATAAGTCTCTGAGCCAATGAAACAAGAAGTCAAACTTTGGGAAATTTTTAACCACGATCTAAGACCAACATGCAAGTAATTATGAAAGTGGCTCCATTCTATTTGACCCGTTTTTGGTTGAGTATAGAGTTGGATTTGACAGACCGTGCTTCTCACATGCAAAGTTCCGTTCAAATTAAATAGTTGTCCTTAATTTTCCGTCAATTGTCCTTGATTGACCAAAATTGCAGATCTTTGAGGATGAAATGTGTTTTGGGTGAAACTTTGAGGTGATATTGGTCAAGAACCCAAACTTTGAGGATGAAAAGTGCATTTTTCCCATCAAGGAAAGTCAAAGCTAGAATTGAAGAATCTTTCACATTTTTAACTTCCAACTGCAATTTCTAACAGAATATAAAGGCCTGTTCTTAACTGATTCTGATTTTATAGATTGATTCTTAAGAATTAGATTTTTTAGAGTAACTTGTGTTCTCGTTTGTAGTTAAAAAAAGCTATTTTAACAAATGCACTCAAAAAAAGTTGAAAAGCTAATCCTGACAAGAAGATAACCAAATTGCCCATATGTGCTAAATAAGTGCCTTTTGTCCTAAACAAATAATTTTTTTGGCGTAATTAAGTAATTTTTTTATTAAGATTAAATGTTGAATAAGAAAAGAAGAGGAGGGTGGGGGGATGCATCTAGAGATGAGATTGCAAATACGAAGAAATAGAGAGAGATGTATGGCAAAAATGTTTATCTGACTTTTAGATAGTTTAGTAATTATGCTAAAGTTTGAAGGGGTATTTTTTGTCTACATGAAACAGTATGTCAGAAATCACAAACCAAAGCAACTCAAGACATGATTCTGATTTTCAACTTTCTTTGGGCTTAAAGAAATCTAATACCATGTTTTCAAAAGCAGTTGAGAACACGACAAAATAGTTTTTCCAAAATTAAAAGTTAAAATCACGTTTGTAAAATCAATTGAGAACATGCCTAAAGTGTCAGTACTGCAATTTTACAAACATTTTCAATGTTTTCCATCAGCGATAGTGTCTTAGGATCTAAACAACGTAGGTGAATGATTGTTTAGAGCTACTTTCTGCTTGAGGATAACAAAAAACTGCAGGGTGCTATCGTCTCATTTGTGGAGCTCTCCTGAGAGATCAATCCAAATATCCAAGGTAACACAGTAGTATTTTCAAAATCATGGTAGTCCAAAACAATCCCTTCGGTGGCCAAAAAAAATTGTAGAGGAAATTGTTTTACTAGACATGCTAAAGTAAACTTGCACTTTATATAGGTTCATGGAAAGTAAATACAGATATGACTATAACATCAGCACAGACTTCCCCTGTTCAAGGCATTTTTGATCAGTATGCGACTGCAAACATAATCATAAAGTAAACGTTCAACATGGATTAGAGACTTGTGCGCAGAACAGGTTTCATAGGATTCAGGCGGAGGTAGATTCAGCAGCTTTACTTCATTTGGTGTCGACAAACTGTTTATCGATGTGGCCGCTGTGCAACGTTATTCACAAAATTAAGTATCTCCTTCAGCGTCTTAATGGTTCTTTAGATCATGTGTACGAGGAAGCAAACGCAGTTGCGGATTCTCTGGCGAGTCTAGGGGTTGGTGGTCAACGTACCTTTACTTCCGTTGCCTAGTTGCCGAAGGCTACTCAGTCTTTGGTAACATTGGACATCTCCAGTTGGGCAGGGGTTAGATTTGTTCATGCAGGGAGCTAGTTACCCTTAGTTGTAGGTTGCTGATGTAGAGAACTCCACTTTGTTTCATTTTCTGGATTAATAAAATATAGGGCTGGCCCCCTCCCCCATCTACGGGGTTCGTTGCCAAAAAAAATTCAACACAAACTTAGTTTTTGCGGTATAAGCGTGGCTAAGAAGCCTACCTCGCCTCCAAACATTGACCACAAAGTTGAATAAACTGCTTAGTAGAGATGACTGATGCATGACACTTCAGAAGAACAAAAAACAAATTAAATAAGCAATCCACCAAAAATAATGAAAAGAAAATGATAACAAGCTTCAATGACCTTCTTTACTTCCATGAAGGCTCATAACAAAAGGATCATCAGCATTAAAACACATACATCTCCTGGCTTAGCCTCCATCAAAATCTCCCCTTTAGCCAGTGCAACTTCCACCAAACTTGCGAACTCTGCCAAATGAGAAGCAGCCAAGTTCAGTATCACCCTAACATTAGGCGTGCAAGTTCTTGCAAGTTCCAAAATCTCTCCTTTTTCACTTATTCCCAATTACAGCAACCCAAAATCCACATTCCTGGGCATTCGAATAAGCGATAATCCTACCCCAATTATATTGTTCCTATTTCTAGGACTCTGATAAGCATTCCCAACACTCTCCAAAGCTAATGCTATCGTATTTCTAGTTGTGGTCTTTCCTAAACTCCTAGTTAAGTCAATCAAGAAATTCCCTGAAAATTTCTTCCTTCTTGCATAAAGACCCAAACTTTTCACTGAATTCACATTATATTTTGTCAACCTGAACAAAACCCATGTCCCGATTTTTGCAAATTCTTTTTCCATTGACTCCAATGCAGCCATAGTGTCACAAAGTCAAAAATATGCAGGAAGAAACAAGCTGAAGCGTGAATCAAGCAAGGAAGGCATGAAAGGAAAGGAAGTAGGCGAGGTAAAAGGTGTGGGAGCAGGAGCACGCCTTCACTGGAAATCTGCACAACAAATGTGAAGGAGGCCCTTGTCATTTTCTGGGGAAATGGCCGTGTGGCCTTATGTCATTAGTGCTTTCAACTGATAGTTAGCTAGTTGTAGCTATTATATAGTGAGATTTACTTTGTAATAGGACAATAGAAGAATATTTTATAATCAGTAGGATTTGGGAGGATTATTCCCAACTCTTTCCCCTTCCCCAAATTTCCTTTATTCTTGTTTACCTTCTTCCTATCTCTATGTCTCTGAGTCTGTATTATCATCTTATCAATATAATCAATATTGAGCTTGGTTCTAGTTCATCAATTCACTAATTCACTATTTCATCAATTTGCTATTGATTCTTTTGCTATCTTAGTTTTTTAGTTTTGATTCATATTTCCTTAGCGCAGCCTGATATCATCACAGTGGTATCAGAGTTCAGTTATGAGCCATTGGGATGACTAAAACACAGGATGAAATACTGAGAAAGGATCTAACTAAGTTGGGGAGTGCAGTACAAACTTTCGCCAATAGAAATGAGGGATTACAGTAGGCTATGAAGACAATGGAACACAGACAAGAGAGTACTGAGAAGGCTATTAAGAACTTGGATCAGAAGTATGAAGGTATGATAAATATGATGGCACAGATTATGGCTAAGCTGAGTGATAAGGGAAAAGAGCTAGAAGGTTGCAGTTCTAGGAATGATCAGAAAATGGATTTGGTTAAAGGGAAACCTGAAAAGTTAGAAGGAAAGGAGGGAGCCAAACTGCCTAAGATTGATTTTCCTATGTTTGATGGGGATAAGCCTAGAGAATGGGTTAGGAGAGCAAACAAATACTTTCAGATCCATGGAGTAGAGGAGGAACTGAAATCAGATATTGCTCAACTATATTTTAAAGAAAAGTCAGACATCTGGTTCCATGGGATGTATTATGAGAGAGTGGTAGTTCCATGGGATGAACTTATAGTTGCCGTATGTGAGAGATTTGGAGAAGGAAATCTAGAGGAAGCTATAGAGGAATTTAACAAATTGCTTTAGACTGGGAGTGTAGCTGAATAGTTGGAGAGATTTGAGCTGCTGAAATCTATGGTAATGACATCCCTCCCTGGACAACCTGATTCTTATTACAAATCCTGTTTTCTTAGTGGTTTGAAAAGTGAAATTGTGAATATGGTTAGGATGACAAAACTCCTTTCCTTAGCAGATACTATTGAAGCTACTAAACTATAGGAGAAAAACCTAGAAGCCATTAGAAAAACTCAAGGGAAAATTAATACTAAAATATCTCTCCTCACCTTCTTCCCTATTTGTTAATAAGCAAAACTCTGTGCCACAGAACTAAAATAAAGTAGCCTAACTCTCAGTACAAGAAACCAGAACTCACTCTCAATAAGAACAATAAGACAGGAACGCACTCAGCTGATCACTTCAATAGGATTATCCCTTCCGAGTTTAGTTACAGGAGAGAAAAGGGATTATGCTATAAGTGTGTGGAGCCCTACACTTTGGGGCATGTTTGCAAACAAGCTCATATGCACTTCATCTTGGTAGATGAACCTGTTGACTTAGTTGACACACATGAGGGCTAGGGGAATGATGCTGAAATATTTTGTGATTGTCTTGAGAGAGAACTAAGTAATGAGAACATAGAATTTTCCATTCACGCATTGGCTGGGGGAACTAAACACAAGACTATTAAAATGAAGGGTAGTCTAGCAGGAAGAGAGGTGTTAATACTTATTGACAATGGCAGTACTCACTACTTCATAAATAAAAGGTTAGCAGAGTCCTTACAACTACAGGTCACTGGGGCACCCTTGATTGTTAATGTAGCAAATAGAGAGAAATTAGAATCCAGGCAGTTACAAAAATCTTTGGGGTAGAGGGTACAAGTGTATGATTTCCAACATCAATTTAACACACTAAAATTGGGGAGATGTGATATAGTGCTGGGAGTTGATTGGTTAGCCAAGTATAGCCCTATTGAATTTGATTTCAAACGATTGACCATGAAGTTCCATAAAGCGAAGGAATCAGTGGAGTTAAAAAGAGAGGTAGAAGAGCTAAAGTTGAAATTCATAAAGGGAAGTAAATTGGGTAAATTGAAGAAGAAACAGACATGTGGGATCACTACCCAACTGTATGTAGTACAGGAGGATAGGGAAGATTTTGAGATGATACCAGTAGAGATGAAGGAATTATTGGCCCAATTTAAAGAAGTCGTTGCTGAACCACAGGGCATGCCTCCAATCAGAAGCCATAATCATGGCATTCTATTGAAAGAAGAAGCAGCTCTATTCTAGATTAGGCCATAGAGGTGCCCCTATGTGCTGAAAGCTAAAATAGAGAAACTAGTAAATGAAATGTTGCAAATGGGGATCATATGTACAACTTAGCAATAGCTCCTTTGCATCTCCAGTACTACTGGTAAAGAAGAAGGATGGAAGTTGAAGGTTCTGTGTTGATTATAGGCAGCTCAATGACCTCACAGTGAAGGACAAATTCCCCATGCCACTAATAGATGAATTGATTGATGAGCTGCATTGTGACGACCCCACTTCTCTTTAAAGCGTACCCTAAGGTATTAGTAGTTCGTCTGCCCAACTCTCGTCAGGTTTCATTAACAAATCTCACTTATCAAACTCACCAGTCCAAACTTACCACAAGGTACACTAAATACAACTGATACATAAGGTTGTCTATCAAAGCAACTCAAAAGTACAAAAGAGAGTTTAAGTTTACAAATGTCATTCAAATAATCTAATACACTAATCTCTTAGTCTAACTAAAACAAAACTAAGTGCTAATCTCTCGAATCACGAACCAACCTTGGTAAGGAAAACAAAAGAAAGGCATGCAATTCAAGAGAGCAAAGAGTTCACATTTTCTTAGGTCAACAAGAAACATAACAAGAGGTATTATATGAGCACATCAATAAAAATCGCTATGTAAACCAATAAGGATACTGAGCACTAGCAAACACTCGATCTATCAATAATTCAAGTAGTTGACATTCCGTCAACTTTCACGTCCATGTAGAATCACCACTTCACACCACTCCATCCACCTTTTATCCCATACCGGGCCCGCACACCACAAATTTCCAAGAATTGGTATTACTCTAGTATACCCAGTATAGTATGGATCCAACATACATATACTACCCAAGGTTCACTAATCGAGTCGACTAAACCCTTGCCGGCTCGATCTCGAATAACTAGCCATTGGGTTGGGGCCCCCACATATCATTAATATCATATCATAATCACTTATAGCAATAATAGTTCAGTAGGGTCGAGTGTGATAAAGTACATACTCGTCTCCTCATAAACAAGTTCATAGTCATATCATATTTCCCAAGCTCATTGACATATCAAGCATATATATATATATATATATATATATATATTGCTATCATGCACTTAGAACACACACCAAATAGCACTTAAGCGTCCACAGAAGGATCGCTTGCACGTTCAGTTTGAAACCCTGATAGACAAATACAATGTATAAGTGAACCTTTAGTGTTCACCAAATCAATTTACTTAAGTACAAAACTTTGTTTTCATATTGATCAAGACACTTCAATCCATTCAAGTTTTCCATTAGGGCAAAAGCATTTCAAAGGTTTAGACAAGGCATTCCAATCCTCCAATATTTTCTAGAAAGCAAATCGTAGCAAACGTTCACTTTTCGATTACTTACATAAGTAGCTTTTGTCCCAAAATCATCTTACAGACAATGATCAAAGTTTAATAAGGTTTCTTAAACTAAACCAACCAAAACTCTATTAGAAAAAAGATCCAAGGTCAAATCAATTCATAAAGTTATCAACTACTAAACTTTGGAGAAAATCCTACTTTCCTCCTTTTTAACTTCAAATTTTTTTTAATTTTTTGTCCAAAATCATTATACATACCAAGATCAAATTTCAATAGAACCTTTTGAGCTAAAATCCATCCAAAACAATTTTTTTTAAAAGAGAATTAAAGCTAGAGTTTTAACTCGTAAATTTGGTCACCTTAGGCCACATTTTCACCTTTTTGCAACTCTACTTGTTCCAACAAGATAACCCATATTACCATTTCATTTTCCTACAAAATTTTCAACATTCTTCAACCAACATACATAGAATCAAGTAGCATCAATTTCCTTAAAAAAAAATTCCAGTCCAAGTGTACAAACAAGCCTCAAATTCAAGGAAGGTAAAGATGAAAATTTTACCCATGACAATAGATCATCTAAACAAAAATTTCAGCATATATATATATATATATGTATATATATATATACTCCAATTTCCACCAAGAATTACCATAAATCAACTCAAATCCTTAAGGGTTTCATCAATCATTAACCCTAGGTTCTCAAGAGACAAGAATCCACCATAAATTATATTCAAATCCTTTAGGGTTTCATCAATCATTAACCCAATACCATAAATCTACCAAGATCTAGACCAAATTTCCTTGAAAAGCAAAAGAATGAAATAGATTAGCCACTTACATCTTCAAAGCTTCAAACCCTAGCAAGATTAACTCAGGATGATGGCAAGATCAACCCTTAGGAGCCTTCTTCTCTCAAGATCTTCCAAAGTTTCAAGTAGATTGATGAAAGAAAAGCTTGATTCTTCAAGATTTTAAAGAAGATTGGAGTTTTCTCTCTCTCTCTCTCTCTTCCTCTCTCTCAAGTTCAGCCAGCCAAGGAAAGAAATGAAGCCATTTTGGTTGTCTTTTTGAGCTAATATGTTGGCCACAAGATGAGGTTTCAAGTCAACTAGGAATAGTTCCATGAATAGTGTCTTCCACTTAGGTTTCTTACCATTAACCCTTAGCATTCCTAACCTTTTTTTAACTCGCAAAATCTTTCTTAACTTCACTAATATCTCAACTTACATTCTTCTAGGGTTTTGGCCAAATTCACCCATAAGTCACAAAATCAACAATTTTCAAGAAATTAATCGCTTGAAGGTTAAAGTAAGCAAGCAAGAGAAACTCACATATCAATTAACAAGTAAATCACTAAATGAATGCAAAAAATGTTATAAAATATAATTTAAATAGAAATGCAAATAGTTGGGAGGTGAGAAAATAATTTTTTTTCTAGGTCATCACATACATGGTTCTAGATTCTTCACCAAGATTGATTTAAGGACTGGTTACCATCAAATTAGTGTTAAGGTGGAAGATAGGCACAAGATAACATTTAGAACTCACCAAGGGCTGTATGAATTTAAGGTTATGCCTGTCGCGCCCCACTTTTTGATGTGTGTTGTGTGGAAGTAGTGTGGTGTGTGAGATATGAATGTGAACGTGTGTGAAAGTGAAAATAAAAGGCCGTGGGACTTGAAAATGTGACGATTTGGCCAAACAAAGTTCAAAAAGGGTTTTTTAATAGAAAATGGAGTCGCCACTTGGTATGAAGTTAGGGTGTACCAAGTCACCCAAAAATGATTTTTGTTTTTGAATGAAAAAAGTAAATAAACCCTTTTAGAGAACTTTTGGGTCTACGTAACCAAAAAGAGGGATCGGGGGTCACATTTGATAAGGGAGAAGGCAAAGGCAAGGCCTAAGGCACTCCCTCACCCTAGCCAAGGCTAGTTGCGTGACTTAACCCAAACTTTTCCTAATTTTTCTACCCAAGGTATGTATCGCGTGTTGGATATGTCTATATGAATGCAAAAACCTAGACCTAGGGGGACATGGGGGAAATTTCTCTTCAAAGGTTGAGTGGTGCCAATCACATTAATTGTGAAGCCCAATAATGATCCTTTGGAGAGGTCACACATAATCCTAAATGACGTAAAAATGAGTGGAATGCATGCCATGTGAAAATGTGAGTTTGTGTGAAGTGAGAAAAGTGATAAAAATAATAGGATGTAAGTGGAGGTGTGCAAATGTATTTACAAGGTAAGGTGAGTAAAGAATGATAATGTGAAAATAACATAGAGTGCATGTGTGCGAGTGATATGGTATAAAGTGTGAGTAGTTAGGTGAAAACGTCCAAAAGTAGTGTGAAGTGAGAATGTGGAAGAAAGGGATAGAATATAAAGTAGAAGTGTATAGGATAAATGAAATGCATGAATCCTATAGGAATGCATCAAGACGGGAACGGGGAGTCCTAACTTTGTGACTTTAATCTTCCCTTTGATTAGAAGGGAGAACTAGCGTGCTAAGGCTATTTGTGGAGCCACACTCGCTCGTTTCCCTTGTCGAAAGGGGACGCTTCAAGCAAATGTACCCTATAACTAGCATGAGTTGCAAAAATTTTAAAATGAGGGGAAAAGGGGTTCGAGGAGCATGCCAAATGATAAAAACTAAGAAAAATGCATGAAATGTAGTGAACATGCAAATATGCACTAGCGAAAGGGAAATCCTAAGGGTCTAGCGTTGGACTAGCCCATCTATGAATTCCTACTAGCGTTGGACTAGTGGAAAGCGGGACAATGACCCACAACTAGCGTTGGACTAGTGTGGTGACGGGAAAGGGGGCCACAACTAGCATTGGACTAGTGTGGTGACGTCCATTCATCCATCACATTCATTCATGACTATAAAAAGCGAGTAGACATGCGAATCACTTATAAACACGTAGCACATAACACTTAGCATGCTCGACTAGATGCAAGAGCCTAATAAAGCACTCAACACATAACACATAGGCATGCAACCAAGCTAATGGATCTATTACATTTGCTAACTAAAACAAAGGGGAAAGGGAAAATGGACCAAATTGCTCGCCAAGCCCTATCTATTACAAGCCAAGAGGTGTACACATACCCCATAATGAATAACTTAAATAAAAGCAAAAGTAAATAAATGCAAGGAATTAAGGAAAGGCAAGGAAAGCGAAGTAGACATGCATATTCACATAACACGTAGGAGCACGTAGGGTCAAATGAAGTGTAAATAAGGGATAGAGTGTACCTCCCTTGAATCGATGTCCTAATGTGGCGAAACTACTAATTTACCCTCCAAAATAAAAAGAAATGGTCAAGGTACCAATTTATTTGGGAAAATAGGCAAACACAAGCTCACTTGGTCATAAAGCCCCCAAAGTCATGAATTAAGTGCAATTGAAACAAAGCATAGTAATTAATTAAAACAAACAAGCAATGAAGTTGTAGAATTAAAACTGCCAAGGACCAAATTGAGGAAAGTTTTCAATTGGTTGGGTCATAGTGAAACAAAAGGGAACTTGGGGGCCAAGGTGTAAATTTTGAAAAACATTCCATGCATGCAACGTGAAAGTAAAACTTTCATTACTTCTGCAATTCATGTATGAAGCTTGCTGCAATCCTATCTTCTGTTATAGCAACAACAATAGCAACCAAAACAAAACACTTGATCTTGCATAAATGAAGTCTTTTTCATGTAACTCTAATGCTTAGCCATCATTATAACTAGATAACATAGGCTTTGGAGCCCAACATAAGATCATGCAGCTGGATGAGTCTACTCTATTCTACAACAAAATCTGGAAATTATCTAACAAAGACAAACAGCCATAAGCCACGGCAAACTTTAAACAACTATCTCAACCAAGATCCCTCCCCAAGTTCCCATCAACTTCATCATACAATGCAAGAGCCAAAACGAAGGTGATTTCTATGCAAATCTGGTACAACAACTGAAAACCAATCCAGCAACAAAAAGACTTTCAGCAACAACGAATGAAGCTTGCTGCAACTTTCTTTTCCAGCCACGGCTTATCATGCAAACCAGACTTTTGATTCAACTACATGGCTTTGGTTGGATATTTTCCAACCCAACATCACAATCCTAAACCACGTAACAAGCTACATAATGATCACAATCCAGATGACCAGAAAACATGGAAATATATCATGCCAAACTTCTAAAATTCATGCAGAAATGATCTCGGCAGCCTGCTTGTTTGCTTCTCAGCAAAGTGTTCAATCATGATTCAAACATGCAAATATGCAGACTCAACCCCCAACCTTCCATTGCTTCCCTCAAACATGACACTGAAGTGCAAAACTCAACTAGTAATCAAGGGAAAGGAGACGCGGCAGAGAAAAGAAAGAAAAAATGCAGCAGCCTTTGCTTGCTGCGTTTTTGAAAGGAGGAACTTTTAAATAACTTAGTGACTTCAGCAATTTCATACCATGAATTTCCAACAAACTTTCAGATTCAAAACATACCAGAAATGATCTACACTCATGCTAAAATCTGACCCAAACAAATCAGAACCAAGTCGCGAACATCAAAACATTTCTGCGTTTTCTAGACTGCAATATTGCTGCAACTCCAAGAAACTTTCGGCCAACCAGATTCATGCATTTTCTAGCTAAGTGTTTGATCAGTAGTCCAAACGTGCAAATTAGCATGCCACTCAAGTGTAAGGATCGATAAACAGCCATGGCAAAAGGAAGAAAACAGCACAGAAAACACGACATCTTTTGTCTTGCAGCAGATTCCAGCTTGTGCAGATTAAATGCCGAAACATTGTTATCATCATGCAAACATTTCACATTCGTTCCCAACCAGCAAAACATGCATCTTATACCTATTACTACAAGAAAACAGCATAAAGGAAAAGATATACGAACCCACAGAACAAAAAGCAATCAACGAAACAAAGGGTCAAAAGTTCAACTTGCTGGAATTTGCGTGCTATTTTCTGATTTTTGCTCTCATTCCTCACATGAACACCAACCACAGAACCAACCTATGCCATGACCTGATAGGGAAATAAACCTCTAGCCCCAAACCAGTCTAAACTTGCGAGATCCTTTACACCCTTATCCAAATTCAAAAGCACAACAGACCCATAGCAACGGATGTAACGTAGAAACTCATACATTTTTCTTGTTTGATATAAACCAAGGTAACCGAAGAGCAAACAGATTAGAAGATGTTACCTTTGGCCTTTTGAAGAGCAAATCGAGGCCTGAAAAGGTCGAAAGAAAGGATCTTTGCTCGGTTGAAAGCCTCCTACCGGACGGATTCCTTTCTTTACCTCAGCTTCTCCTGCTACTCAATCTTCTGCGAAGTTCACCTTCTCCAATCCGTCGCTTTCCTCTCCGTCGCTCTCAGACCTCTCCTTCTAGCTTCCTCACTCTTGCTCTCTTTTCTAGCTTTTCTGGCTCTCTGCCGCCTCCCCTCTCTAGCCTTGCTCTCTCTGTTTCGTTTTTGCCTTGAAACCCTCTTCTCTCTCTACTCCGTTTCCCTATTGCTGCGCAGAACCCTCGCTGCTAATCCTTTCTCCCTCTGCTGTCTTTTCTCACCGCCGCCCACTTCTTTTCTTTTCCCCTTGCTGTTTTTCTATCTATAGCCGTTCACTGCCCAAAACCCCCTCTCTTGCGGCTACTGTTTTCTTCTTGCCTTTTATATCCACTCACCAACCTTCTAAACCCTCACCCGAATGGTGAGGATGAAGGGCTTACCCTTGCCTTCACATCCAGCCTTCCAAAGGGCATCCGTGGCTGTCCTTTGCACGCTGCAAAAAATTGCAGCGTGCATGCCGCGACATTTTTTTTTTTTTTTTTTCAAATGAACTAAACGATTAACAAAATAAATTAAGTAAAAAATTGACTAAAATAGAGAAATAAAACAAAAATGCTAATTTTAGTAATAATTCTCTTTTTTCCTTTCCTTTCTTTTTCTTTTCTCTTTTTCTTTTCCAATCAAATTAGTAGATAAAATAAATGCTTGTACACTAATAAAAAATACAATAAGAAACACGAGACAGGAATCAACCAAAATAAATCTAAAATTGAACAAATAAATCCAAAATTAAACTAATAAAAAAAATAAAATTCGAAACCAAAAATTTGGTGTCTACAATGCCATTTGGCTTGACCAATGCCCTAACTACCTTCAAAGCCTTATGAACCATATTTTCAAGGAGTAGTTGAGGAAATATGTTCTGGCGTTCTTTGATGACATATTGGTATATAGCCCTACCTTGGAGAGCCACCTTAAGCATGTTGCAGAGTTACAAAGCATTCTGAAGGAGCACTAATTGTATGCCAAAAGAAGCAAGTGTTCATTTGCTCAGCCACGGTAGAATACTTAGGCCATATAATTTTTGCACAAGGGGTGATGGAAGGCCCTAAGAAGGTGGAAAGTATGGTGAATTGGCCAAAGCCAACTGCTGTGAAAGAATTGAAGGGATTTCTTGGCTTGACTGGACACTATAGGAAGTTTGTGAAGGGGTCTGAGACTATTGCAAGGCCCCTAACCATGCTGTTAAAGAAGGATGGATTTCATTGGAGTGCAGAGGCTAATGAGGCTTTTCAGAAACTGAAATTGGTAATGTGCAGCACTCCTGTGCTAGCCTAGCCTGACTTCGCTAAACCTTTTGTAGTTGAAATTGATGCCTTCTATGGAGGTGTGGGAGTAGCACTTATGCAAGACAATAGGCCTATAGCCTTCCTAAGTTAAAGCTTAGGACCAAAAAACTTGGGGCTGTCCATTTATGAGAAAGAACTACTGGTTTTGGTGATTGCTGTAACTGTGACAGCTCCACCTCCCCCTAGGGTGAACTCAAGGGTTTGGTGGACCGTTTGCCCAACTCTCGGCAGGACTCATGCACTCACTCGAATCAAATCACGATTTTCAGGCCAAACAATTTTTTAAAACCAAGAAAGTACTTGAATAACAACAGCCACAATCCTTAGGCAATAACGTTAACTATTACAACCATAATATTTCAAATACGAATGTAATCTACACTTCCAAATGTTCAAAAGTCGCTCAAGGAATCACACTAACTCTAGACAAAAGTTGGCTAGTCTAGCGTCTCCAATTCTTCACTTCAAATTTTTGTTAAGGAATAACAACTTAAAGGGATGAGCGGACGCTTAGTGAGGCCAAGATATCAAGTAAGAAAGTAGAACAAGTACCATAATTCAACTCAAGTAGCACATATACAGAATAGCAACAATGGTTTCACGTAAAGCCACAAACGGACTAAAACACATTCATTAAGAGGATACAGGAGCTCTCAAGAGCTAATCCACAAGTTTGCCATTTCACGATCTTGGATGTCATTCTTTTGTTAACACTCTGTCAACCACACAAATAACAAGTCCATAGAATTCACTTGATACGAATCCCTATCCACCGTTTCACCCCCTACTGGGCCCGAACGCCAAATAGAAATAGTAGTGGTAATACTCGAGTATACCCAAACAAGAACAAGTATGGTCGATGAGATAACACTTTAATCGACTTAATCAATATAAAAGTACTGAGACGGGATGAGATGCATCTCCTGTGAGGACCCGAATTTTTATTTTACTTACTTTTATTTATTTTATTAGCTTATTTAATTATTTATTTATTCGTTTACTCCAATTAATTTATTTCATTCATTTTAATTACAATTATATTGTACATTACCCCACATTATATTTTAGCACATTTGTTTTTAAAGTTAATTTTTCCGCGGCTCGACTAGTGAGAATTAGTGAAAACACATTTTTTGAGGCAATGTTCGGTCCGAGAGTGCAGTGGTCTTGGAGAATTAAGGATAATCAATAGTAAACTAAGACAAGTTAATTGAGGGATTAGAGATGAGTGAGTTGAATTAAGCTCAAGTAGGAGCACTAATGACCCACTATTCATTTGTTGACTTTTTGCACCAAAAGAACCTTTATATCATTTCTTCCTTTCATTCCATCACTTCACCAACAACTCACACAAACCCTTTCTCCCCTCTTCCCTCTTGACCAGCCATCCCTTCCCATTTCTTACCAAAATTTCAGCTTCATCCTCTTCCATTTTTGCTCCAAAAACTCACTCCAATCTTGCTCATCTTCTTGGATCATCACTTAAGCTTGAAAGGAGACTTGGAGGAGGAAGATACTTGGTGGTTTAGAGCTTGTTTATTTGTAGTCTTGCACCCTACACTTGGAAGAAAGGTAACACTCCAAAGCCCTCATCTTTCCTTCCAACTTATGGTTAGTTTAGTTAGTTTTAGACTAAGTTAGGCTTGGGTTGTTGATGGGTTCAATGAACCTTGATTCTAGGTAGATTTCTTGAGGTGGCTTCTTAGGTAGTGACCTTGAGGAATTGCTTGTTTAGTTGCTATTTTGATGAGTTATGGTAACCTGGTTTTGGTTGAGATAGTTGAAAAGAAAAGTTGAAGAGAAAAAGGAGCAAGCTGTCCGAAATTTTGCTGGTCATTTCCTTCATTTTAATTTCAAATTTTGTGGTTATTTTGATGCCAAAACGCTTGTTATATGTTGGTGTTTATGTGTGTAAATTATCTCCCAAAAAAGCATTTCATTTGGTTGAGTGAAAGTTGGGTTAAAATGAGGAAGCAAACCTGAAAAATTTCTAATCAGGATACCAGACCAGCGTGTACATATCGGCCCATAACTTCTTGTCCAAGAGTTGAAATCAAGTGCCGTTTGTGGCATATGAAACTAGACTCTGAGGGGTTTCCAACGCTATAAAATTCACCTACTAGTTCATTTTCTATGAGCTGTAGTGAACCGGAAAACTTGACTGATTTTCCTCACTGTTTCAATCCGAGAAACAATCATAGCTGCAGTTTGTAGCTCATTTTCACTCATCTTACAAAATGAATTTTAAGACAGTTTCTTCTAGTGAATTTTAGAATTTTGATTCTAGTTTTCAAAACCACAAACCACGTTAAATTTTGATTTGTGAAGCTTTAGTTATGACTTGATTTACAAATTGTGTCAAGTGCTCCAAAGTTGGATTTCCGTGAACCAGGTCCTAAAAATCAGCTTTCATGAAACTATTGTATCTTGGTGTATAAAGATCCAAATTGAGTTCTATTTGTTGCATTTGAAACTAGAATTGGATTTCTTTCAATGGTATAAATTTCAAGGGCTGATTCTATTTCTATGAATTTTGCTAAATTTCCAAAGTTCACTGCAAATGCAAGACTGTTTTGCTCTGTTCTAACTGGAACAGTTGGTTGGAGCTAAAATTTGACTGGTTTTGGATTCTAATATGTGAAATGTTCTTCTACAGAGTTTTAGTTTATTGAGTCTATTTTCCAAGTGTATAAGATTTGCCAATTCTGAACTTATGGAACTCAAGTTACGACTTTTCAAAGAAAGTTGTCAAAACTGAATTTTTTCTTGTGAAGTGATAGAACTCCAAAGTTAATTGGTAACATTTTCTAGGTTACAAGCATTACTTTCTTAGTTATTTGCACCTCGTTTCATGCTTGAGAAATGGATTTCGATCCCTAGTCTTATGCCCTTGGTTTCCATGAATTTGAACCCTAAAAATGGAGCGTTTTAGCTAGAGTAATTCTTGAAGAATTTCACTAGTTTTATACTCGAAACTTGAAACTTTTACCTTTAGTAATTACTATGAAAATGAGTGGAGTTTTGATGAATTTTTGACTCCATAAGTTTAGAAAATGTGAACGCTCCTTTATATTCTAAAGCTTGGACATAGGATTAGAAGTTTTGAGATATGAAAACCGTCTTCTCTTTTTCTCGATTTTCATGCCGAAAGTAAGTATGGTACTTTCTTTTGGAACTAAGAGTTCTTGCCAAGACTTGACTCGAAAACGACTTTTGAGTTTCCTTTGAGTATTATTTCAATGATTTAGTGAGAAAGGCTCCTTTAACTTGACTTGAACTTGTGACCTTGAGAGTGGGTAGCAAGAAGATGTTTTTCTTATTAGCCTTGGTCGAGTACCTAGGTAATCATGATTGTGCATGTCTCAGGTGGTCACATGGATGCCGAGGAGCTTGTTTGACCTCTTGTTTTGCTCTTGTTTTGCCCTTGACTTTTGATGAGTGTCAAGTGCATGTTCAATGTTACTATGATTGAAATGACATTTATACAAGTGTTATACGACACGTGAACTTGCCGAGACGAGGGTGTACTTTACTGCCCTCGTCCTCTCTCTCTCTCTCTTGATTAAATGATACTTGTTAAGAGAATGTGTATGACTTGCACTTGTACTCGAACATATTTTAACTCGTGAACACTGAGCGGCAGTATGTACCACACTCTATTCGGGTGGGAGGTGCCTCTCATACCGACTCAATGCTATGATCGATTCTCTGAGCGGCAGTATGTACCACACCCTATTCGGGTGGGAGGTGCCTCTCATACCGACTCGGAACTATGGGCAATTCAAAGTCGATTGGAGCGTTGTCTCATTGACCAATTATACTTGTGGGGACGCCCCAACCCATTGGCTAACCTCATAACTCGAGCCGGTAAGGGTTTGGTCGAGAAACTTGGTAAACATTGGGAAATATTATAGCTTGATCTTTTGAGATCTCGCTTGGCATACTCGAATAGTATCGCCACTACATGAATGTTTGGTTCCGGATCCGAATGGGTGTTATGTTGGATGGAGGAAGTAAGTAGAGCGCTACGGTTATGTTACTACTTGAGTTGACGGAGAGTCAACCTCAAACGGCTTGAATCCGTTGAGATGTGAAAATAGCTCCTGAGAGCTCCTGTATCTTTCCATGTGTGTTTATTTCCTACTTGTGCACTTAAATGAAAGTTCATGTTTAAAGTTGCTTTCAAGTGTGTTATTTGATTGGTTGATGCTTGCTTGCTTAATTTTTCTTGGCCTCACTGAGCATTGGCTCATCTCTTTAAGTTTGTTTTCCTTAACAGGACTTGAAGGTGAAAGTTGGTGATTCTAGACTAGCGACTTTTGATTGAAGCTAGTATACCTTTTGTATGTTATTGGAAACCATTAAAGTGTAAATTTTGGTATACTTGGGAGTTTTTGGACATGTATATCCGAAGTATCTTTAATTAAGTCGATGATTGACTTGTGATTTTTTATTAAACTTGAATGAGTGCGTGAGTCCTGACAAGAGTTGGGCAGGCGTTCCGCTGATACCCTAGGGAGAGGTGGGGGCGTCACACCTCCCACTTGGATTGAGTGTGGTACATGCTACTGCTCAACACTAGGGTTGACGAGATAATTCTCCAATTGACTTAATCAGGATAAAAGTACTGAGACGGGATGAGAAGCACCTCCCACTCACATTGAGTTTGGTACATGCTGCCGCTCAGCATTTACAAGTCGATACAAGCACAAGCACAAGTACAAGTCAATCAAGTTCAAGCAAGTATAAGATCATTCAAGAAGGGGAGGACGGGTGTGATAAAGTGCACCCTCGCCTTATCAAGTTCCATATTCAATGCATAACACGTGGTATCATTCAAATCAAGATATCAAGAAACATGCACTTGACACTTACCAGTTTAAGCAAAACAACGTCAAAAGTTCACCACCGAGTTATGCTTTTGATCACCAACAAACCCTAAGAACAACCAGGATAAAGTATTATAGTTCAACCATTCAAAACTTAGGTGAACCAAAAAAAATCTAAGTAACTACTAGTGCAACGATGCAAATATGGTTTTGGAGTGAAAAGAGAACATTTAAACCCAAGGGACATGAGTAATCAAGAATTTCCTCATTCCAATCATAAAACCAAGCTCAAAATGGTTTAACAATCCAACTTAAAGTTGGAAATGTAAGTAAGAACAGTTTTAGGAAAATAGAATTTTTTCAGTTTTGTGCGACGCTATTTGAAAAATCATATCTCAAGCTTCTTAAGTCCAAAATTTATAAACTTTATACCATTGGAAAATAGACTAAAAAATTTACAATTTTCCAGAAGAAACATTTGTAAGATTCTATCCACAAGTTAGTCAAATTCCAGCCTCAAATTACTGTTTCATCTAGTAGATAAATAGAGCAGGTGTGGAAATTCAGTCAACTTTGGAAAATCGTAGATATTCATAGGAATTGAGAACAATTATGAAATTTTCATGGTAGAAAGTACTTTGAATCTATTTTCAAACGCAGCAAGTAGAACTCAATTTGACATTTTCTACACCAAGATATGTTAGATTTTCCAAGACTGCTCAGAGTCTTCTGCAGGAAAATTTCCAGCCATGGGTTTTGGTCAAAATGTGAGGGTGAAGTCACTTAAAATGCATGATTTTGATCAAATTTCAGCACACACTTATAGGCTAAAGTAGTATAAAATATTTTGAGCAAAATCAAGCCTAAATCATCAAGAAAATTTTGAAACAAAAGCGGTGACAGCCGCACCTCCCTCTAAGGTGAACCAGAGGGTTCGGCGGACCGCCTGCCCAACTGTCGCCAGGACTACGGAGTCAAAACACTCGCAAACCCTATGTAACGTGTGACAGAACCCCAAGAAACCAACAATCGGAGATTACTAAGCCACAAACATGAAGGCCAAACCATTCTGAACGATAACACTGTGATCAAACGACTCACGTACAATGAATAACGAAGAACGAAAATGAAGATGAAAATGAACAGTAGCTGCCACGTCACAATCCGACCGGATTCAAGGCAGTGAGCCACCAAAATTTTTTCAAATTCCCCTGCTAATCTGGACAGATATCAGGCCAAGAACTGGCCGGATATACGGCCGGATTTGATGAACAGTTCCCGCCAAATTGTTTTCTTTCCTCGTTCGAACTCCGTACTCGTTCGAATCCCAAACCAGAACATGTGAACTTTATATAGACCCAGAGACTGTACATTCCCAACAAATAAGTCGAAGAGACATTGATAACAACTTATATACACATATTGGCAACTTTACCAGTCAAAGGGGTGATACTTGATCAAAGTACAATTAGGGTTTTCTTATACAGAGAAACATAATCAAAACTAGAACTATAATTAGCTTGACTCTTTTCTTCAAAATCATGGTTTCCACAATATTGCTCCTGTAAGGAAAACAAAGGTGATGGGAAGGGGTGAGTTTACGCTTAATGAATTACCCAATATACAAGCAATCAAGAATCATGGAATCAATCAAATGATCACGCCAAATAAGGAAATGAATAACCATCTCAAATAGAAAGGATACCGGTGGCTCTCAAGAGCCAAATTCCCTTTTCTTCACTAGTGCTTGATCAAGTAGTAGTTGACACTCCGTCAACTTTCAAGTATAGTAACCAGTCCAGTAGAGCACCACTTTACGCCAAATTCTGTCCACCAAATATACCTCAACAGTAACAGTGGGTGGTAATACTTGAGTATATCGGAAATCCAGAGTCTCCAATACCCAAAGATTCCCCAGGAACAGTCCCCATGGTTTTGTCAATTTTCCTCGACCAAGCCTTGCTGGCTCGATTCAATTGACTCCCCACGAGGTTGAGCTCAGGTTTAACAAGAAGGTCGTTGGATACACTTCCAAACGACATCAGATCAGGCACAGTATCAGATTCCAGTCTATACAGCAAACAGTCACTCAGGCAAGAGAACGAGAGTGATAAAGTACACCCTCGTCTCATTCAGAATAAACAAAGTTCACAGTCATTCAAGTCATAGATTTCAAGTACAAGTAAACCAGTTAATCAACAAATCAAGGGAGTGGTGCACTCACCAGTTCAAGTAAAGATAACTTCAAAAGTTTTCAACCAAAGTAGGGCTTCGATCACCGAGAAACCTTAAAATAACCAAGATAAACAATTTATGGTTCCCACATCCATAAACCCAGTAAACGGAATGCACAATTGAGGTTCGACTACGAGTCATAAGCCTACCGAATGAACTATGAATGCAAAGATACAAACATGTGGCTTCGGGGTGAAAAGTAACGGTTGATTCTAAAACATGAATAACCCCAAAGCCCTTCATATATCACCAAATAAAAGCTCCAAAAACCAACCACAATCAAGTTCCTCATCCATCATAGGTAGTTTCCTTGCTCAAGTCCAAGTCCTAGATCACGAATATCACGTCAAGTAAAGGAAATTCTAAAATCATCAAGTTCCACTCACCTTTTGGTATTTTAGTCACAACTGAAGCTACATTTATCGGATTAAGACAAATTTTATGGCATTTTGAAACTAAGACATAGACCTACATTTTCTATAAAAATATTGACACCCAGTTCTTACATTTTCAAGATCAAAAATCGAAATCTCAGAGAAAATAGAAAACTGTCCGTGAAATAGGGCATTTGGGCAGTCAAGGGTATTTTAGTTATTTCACATGATACAATACTCCGATTGAGTTGAAATTTTTCAGGCAGCTAGTTAACACCATTTGCTACAATTTTCATGTTTTGACCTAAGCCTGATTCGGCCTCTAACATGGATGAATTAAACAGGTCAGAAGCAGGGCAGCTTCATCACTAACACAAGATTACATATAAGTTCATCAACCAAAACCCTAATCCAAACCCTTCATGCTGGCCGAATGTTATATGCTACAAAACTAACAAGGTTTAACCATGAATTTACTTCCATAAACTAAGCATAAGCATTACTACACATGAACACCAAGAACAACCATCCATTCCACAACCAAAGCTGAAACTTACACCACAAAGCTGGAATTTAGTATAACCACTACTAAAATCATGAAATTTACTTAAACAAGCCATAACTTTTTACTTGTAAACCAATAAGTAGTACAACCATGAATGAACTAATACCACCTTACCTAGAATTGAGAAGCACAACAAGGAAGCTTGCTCACCACCAACTCACTCCACTCCATGGATGGCACCCACCTAAGCTAACTTCTATTCTATGGATTAGTTTGCAATTTAATCGGTTGGAACTCAAGATTTGGACAAGAAATTGAAGAACAAGATGAAGGTTTTCTCTCTTTCTCCTCTGCTTATTTTTGGCCAAGAAGGGTAAGAAAGTGAGGAAATTTTGGGTCAAAATCTGATTTTAGTAAAGGTGAGAAAACTTAGTGTGACGTCTCCACTTCTCCCTAAGGCGAACCAAAGGGTATCCGCGGGATGCCTGCCCAGCTCTCGCCAGGACTCGGTACAATCCACAATT
The DNA here is from genome assembly GCF_003713205.1 of Coffea eugenioides. Taxonomy (NCBI): domain Eukaryota; kingdom Viridiplantae; phylum Streptophyta; class Magnoliopsida; order Gentianales; family Rubiaceae; genus Coffea; species Coffea eugenioides. The sequence goes on from NW_020863604.1 coordinate 53,183, forward strand.
CAAAACTCGAGATACTTTAAATAACTTCAATACATAATTAAAGTACTCCAAAATATTTCACACTTACAATTATTTAGCTTTCAAGCTTAAGTACAACCCAACGAAATATATACTATAACCATCCGCTATAATACAATTTAAAATTTCCAAAAGAAAACAATCTAGCACTATTCACGAGCACTCTTGGTTCCGAACCCTATTAAAGAGAACAAAAATGTGGGATGAGCTACATAGCCTAGTGAAGTTCCAAGACACTCTAGCAGTTCTAATAAGTAATTTAGCATACCACATGTATGGTTCGGGGTTGCACGTTGGCTCATGAACATGAGACAATTATCATTACACGAGTACTTTGACCATATCATAGGTATGACACATTAACATGAGACAATTATCATGGTACGAGTAATTTGAACATGTTACAGGTATGAGTCAAGATTTGCAGTTGGCACATTTGCATGAAACGGTTATCATTATGTAAAATAAACACACATTAAAGGATACGATATTCCATTGGAACTATGTCGGTCAACTGCACCTTATAACTTCCGGATCCTCTCGGTTTGTCTGGCCATCAACTTATCCCTCCAGTGGTAATACTCGAGTATACCGAAACGGTGGCCCAGGGTTTCAACCTACCCGACCGAGCCCAGTCCTGGCTCGAATAGGTCAGTTACCAAGGGCAGGGCCCAAGTTCAGTTTAGAACTTACAACACGCACAAGTAATCAAATAACTTGGCGAACGGTAAAAATTTATTCTTTTGGTAGGTCGAGTGAGATAAAGTACACACTCGCCTTAAAATGGTGAAAATTTCATATGAGCAATTACTAGTAACAATTAACACATAAACACGTAAGCAATATTTGATAATTTCATGTGACCATGTGATTTACGGTAATCAAGTAATTCAAGTAGTCAAGTAGTTAAATAAACAGGTAATCAAGTAAATTGGTAGTCGAATAAGCAGGTAATCAAGTAGGTTGGTAAACGGTAATGATTTACGGTTAACAGTTAACGATTAACGGTTAAGTAATTACGGTTAATTGGTAGACATCTGTCATTTTAATAGGCCGCCATTGGCCATGTCCCACTTTTACCATTTAAGAGTCAAGGAGATTCCCTCCAACCGACTTATGCAGCCATAGCATTATTAATCATTTAAACAAATCACATAAATATGCAATTCAAATATTTCATGTCGAGTGATTCAAGTATAAGCACTTCAAGTACTTCATGTCGAGTGATTCAAGTATATGCACTTTAAGTACTTCATGTCGAGTAATTCAAGTAGTCATGTAAATATGCTCTTCAAGCATTTCACGTATAGTAATTCAAGTAGTCATGTAAATATGTACTTCAAGTATTTCATGTCAAGTAATTCAAATAGTCATGTAAATATGCTCTTCAGACATTTCATATCTAGTAATTCAAGTATACCTTACTTAGATATGCATGAGTGTGGTAAATACTTAACATGTAGCACTTAACAGTTAATGACCATGGAATAAGCATGTTATAGACTTATTCAAATTACGTACTTCTATATGGAACACTCACCTATTCAACAAGTGAGTAAATGCTCAACAAGTGTTTAGGCGTCCACTTCGAGTTCCTCTTGAAGGTCCCCTTGAGCGCCTGAGCAAATAACAACGAACTATCACACACTATCTCCTAAAAATGCCTAATTATCAAGGAAGATTGTACACTTGTACAATCTAAGGAAATACCGTGAAATGGAGCTTTACTTGCTTAAAATTCCAAATTCAAAAGTGGTGTTTAACAACACAAGAAAAATCTAATTTCCTTCATGAAGACAAGTCCGAAATGGTCAATTAGTATTGAAGGATTGGGAAGAGTCTCTAAAGCTCAATTCCCGTCAAGTTTGAAAATTTCAGATTTGAGGTGTGATCTTTGAAAAATCATATCTCACTCTCCGTAGATCCAAAATTGGAAAGCTTGAACCGTTGGAAACTACATCCAAAGTACTAAAAGTTTCTAGAAGATACTTTTCCATGATTCCAAATGGATGACATTCAAAAGTTGGCTCAAAATTACTGCATTAGAATACCAAGACAGTTTCAAGGTTGGTTTTTGGGCAAATTTGGAAATTCGGTAAAATTCACACAATGTGAAATAGCCTCTCAAATTTGAAACTCAATTAGACTTGCAATCAAAGTTTAAAACACAAGAAGCGGAACAAGAATCGGAGTTTTGAGCACCAAAATATAGTAGCTCAAAGTTGGTTAAAAAAAATGAAGACTGTTGGCCAATTTTCCAGATTTGAAGAGCAGCTTTGGGGCATTATTTGGTCATCGATTTGGTATTGAAAATACACCAAATTTGGTACACTAAATATTCCATATGTGAAATATATCTCTACCAAATTTCACACAAAAATCCACGTGGAAAGGCAGTTAACAAAACTACCGAAGTTTGTGAAATTTTAAAAGCAATTTTGCCAACTCAAGCTTCTCTTTCCTTTTAAAAGTTGTCTCACACAAATCAACCTTAATTAACTCAAATGTTGAAATCAATGTTCCATAAACATCCAATGAGCAATTTAGAGGCAATTGACATCAAAGTTTTTGAAACAAAACATTCCAAACAAGTTGGACCATTCGGCCGAGAGAAAGGAAGAGATTTCCAGATTTGAATAGCAAACTTTGGCACATCATTTGTATATCGAAATGGTCTTTGATGGACACCAAAATTGGTACAATTCTACTCCCATATGAGGACTACTCCTCTATCAAATTTCACTTTAAAATTCACACGGGAAGGTAGTTTACTAAACTACCAAAGTTCAAGAAAATCTCAAGACCAATCTGTCTTTTGCTTTCTTCTTCTCTTTCAAACATTTTGCTCAATGAAAATGATTCAAATCTGGTTCATTTATAAAACATAGGTCTAGGAAACATCCAAAATACATTTTGTAGGTGATGAACACCAAGAATTTTGAATAACAAGTCCCAATTCAAAAAAGTCATTCAACTAGCCAAAAAGAGGGTTTTTCATCACTGAGTCAGTTTTGAAATTCAGCCACAACTCACTCAATTAAACTTAGAATTGGGTGTAGTTAGTGGCGTTGAAAACTAGATTCATAAAGCTACATTTTCTTAGAAGAAATTGTTTCCAAAATCTGTCCATAGCTAGCTCATATTTAAGCATCAATTCGCTGCTCAAAACAGAGCTCTCAGTGTAGACGCGAAACAGGGCAGTCATGTTCAAACGATTGGTATGGACTACTCAAGTGGAATCAGAAATTACATTTTATACCGTTGTAAATCTGGGGATGTCTAGTTTCCAGTTCCGCAAACGACACTCGATTTCAACTTTGGAACAAAAAGTTATAGCTGAAACAAAAACACTGCCAGAGCAGTTACGGGAAAAATTTTCAGTTTTGCTGATTTCCAAAACACATCATTTGGCCAACCAAATCATGAAATTTTTTTATGAAACTTTCTACACAACCTATTACACATATACAATAGAAATAAGTCATTAGATCCATCAAAAATCATACTAAAGGCCACGGAAAAGACAGGGGCAGAAATGGAAAGTTTTCCATCTTCACTCTCTTTGAGCTTTCATCCATAATATCACTTATTTCCACTAATTTAAGCACTAAACCAACATTAATAACATCATAACTCATCAAATCAGTCCATCCAACCCTAGTGGGAGTTCATAGAGCCCACACAACAACTTTCCAACATAAATAAAGCTACCCACATGATGATATGAACTTATATGTGCAATAGATCTTCCATAAATCAAGATTTGAGAGGTTGATCGTTCATTACCTTTTTGGATGATCAAGACAGAAATTTTTGGCCTCTTGAAGCTCAACAAAACCGTGCAAAGCAAGCTCTCTTCCTGGCTTAGCTTGATCACCAAGTGATTTGCAAGTTGTGTGTGAATTTTGGAGGGATTTGGTGCAAGAATGGAGCAAGGAAGTTGATGGGTTTTCTCTTCTTCTCCCTTGAAGAATTTCGGCCAGTAGATGAAGAGGAGAGAGAGAGAAAATCTGATGAGTGAAGCTTCCTTTGGAAGCTTGGAAACTTGGGGCCAAAGTTTGTCTCAAAAGTCAACCAAGAGTAGTGCGCGTGCGCGGGCGTTTTGTGTCCGATTTCTCTCGGGTTTGTTTCACTTGTGCACTAAACCTCTAATGCACTTCTATTCATATTATTATTATTCACTCTTAATGGTCCAAAGATAAGGGTCTAAGGTCCCTCAATTAATTGCGCACGCGAAAACGCGTACCTCCGATTTATGCGCGATAGGGTGAAATTTCTAATAAATTCTTATAACGATAGTATCACTAACTAATACTTGAGCACTTAAATATAAAAATATCTATTTCAAAACTAATGTACAAGTTTTCCATTTTCCAACCTTATTATATTCTCGAATCGATTATAGACTCCAACTGCGTATTCACTATTCTCACTTAACGAACCTTTAAAAATTAAATTTTGAAACGAGTCACTTTAAAGTATAACTAAGCTATAGATCCATATAGTTAGGTCTAAAAAGGTTAGAAAATAATATTCGAGACAATTGGCCAAATAAATATTTAAATAAGCTAGAAATAGGAATTTAAAATAAGTAAATTTACGAGTCCTCACACTTAGTCAAGTACAACATCCAATTGGGTTGCGACACTTGGCACCTTTAGGATTTAATCTTATCTTCTTTCTCCCAATGGTTAAGCTATCTAGCTAACCTCTAATTATCTCCTAGCACCTTGTAAAATAATATCCCTTAATACAAAACTTCAACTAGTTGTCAAAAATATATCGCATTTATCGCACTACGGGTCCCACGTCTATAACGCATCTCAAACTTAACATGTACTAACTCATACCAAGAAAATGATTTAAAAATGATACTCACTTATAAAAATCTCTGAAAAATTAATATAATAAAATAAAGTAAGGAAAATGCACGCGAGAAATATAAAATAAAATAAGAAAAATTTTACGGGTTCTCACAAAAGCTACAATTGCAATCCTTCTATTCGGCTAGCAACCAGAAATTTTCCTCCCAATTTTTCCAACTTTCCTCCAACTCATTGTCCCAAATTCAACCCAAAACATCTACTAGTAATTCCATAGGGTTTCATCACCAACACAATAATAAACACTTATGGAGCCAAAATTACAACAAGATAGCCACCAAAATTATACCATAAGCATATGTATAATCAAACCCTAACTCAAGTATGAAGTATAAACATCATCAACTTGAAAACTACCAAGATTCACCACCAAATCATGTCTTTATCCAACAATCAACCTTGTTTTTCAACATAAAACAAAGAAAGAAAGTTAATGTAGCCTTTTACCTCTTTTGCTTCCAACTAAGATGAACTTCCAACCACCAAATCTTCTCCCTTTTTCAAGCTCTAGCAAAGGTAGATGGAATCCCCAAGCTATCTTCTTCCTTTTCCCACAAAATACAAGCAAGATTCAAGTTATTGTGGATGAAGTTTCTTCTCCCTTTTCCTTCTTAAGTTCATGGCTCTCTCTCTCTTTCTTTCTCTTGTGTTTGGTTGTTATTTTTTAAGGCAAGAAATGGAAGATAATGTGAGGACCCGAAAAATTTCTTATTTTTATCGAATATTATTGGTTTATTTAAATATTTATTCACCTGTTTTCTCCAAATAATTTATTTCAACCATTTTAAGTCCATTCATATGGAACAATGTCTTCCTTATGTTTTTAAAACGTCCCGTTAGCAAATTTAATTTTCGGAGGTTCGTTTAAGTGAGAAATAACGAGTACATGTGTTTCGAGGTGATATTCTATTCGAGAGTGTAATTATCTCGAGGAAATTAAGAATGATCAATAGTAGATTAAGAAAAGTTAATTGAGGGATTAAAGGTGAATGAGTTCTAATTAAGTGCATACCGCTCGCGCGTCGTTAGTTTTCCGAAAGACGCGCTGATACAAATTTTTTGGAGATTTGAGGAAGTAATACTAGACTCATGTGAGGACTCGCAAATTTACTTATTTTAAACTCCTATTACTGGCTTATTTAAATATTTAATTGGAGGTTTGCTCCGAATATTTTATTCCAACCTTTTTAGACCCAATTACATAAAACTATGGCTTACATACATTTTTAAAATGACTTGTTACAAAAATTTATTTTTGGAAAGCTCGTTTAGTAAGAATAGTGGATGCGCGTTTGGAGACAATAATCGAATCGAGAATACAATAAACTTGAAAAATTGGAGACTTATACATTAGTCTTAAAATAGGTATTTTTTATGTTTAAGTGTTTAAGTGTTATTTAGTTATACTATCGTTATAAGAATTTATTAGAAATTTCACTCTATCGCGCATAAATCGGAAGTACACATTTTCGCGTGCACGATTAATTGAGGGACTTAAGGCCTTTATTTTAGGGCTATTAAGAATGAATAATAATAATATGAATGGAAGTGCATTAGAGATTTAGTGCACTAGTGAAACAAACTCGAGAGGAATCGAGCACGAAACGCGCACGCGCGCGCGCGGAGGGAGAGTTGACTTTTGAACACTTTTGAACCACACATTTAAACTTCTCAAGGAAGCTTCATTTGCAACAAAACACTCTCCTTTCTCTCTCTCTAACAGCCGGCCATCTTCAAGGAGAAAACAACTAAAATCTTTATCAATTCTTGCTTCATTTCTTCATCAAATCCCTCCAAAATTTACACACAACTTGCAAACCACTTGGAGATCAACTTAAGCTAGGCAAGGAGCTTGTTTCTCACGGTTTTCTTGGGCTTAAGGTGACCGAAAATTTTTGCTCTAGCCATCTAAGGAGGTAAATGATGATCAACCTCTTGAATCTTGGTTTATATAAGTTGTATTGCACTTGTGAGCTCATAGATTCATCTGGGTAATTTTATATTGTTGGAAATCTTATGAGTGGGCTCTATGAAATCTCACAATGGTTTGATGAACTGATTTGATGAGATTTGATGTTATTGATGTTGGATTAGTGCTTAATCTAGTGAAAAGTTGTGTTGTGAAAGAAAACTCAAGGGAAGTGAGATGAGCAAAAGTGACGATTCTGCCCCTGTTTTGCCGTGACCATTAGTGCACTTTTTTGTGGTTCAATTGACTTGGTTTTGATGTATATATGTTGTATAGGTTGTGTGGAAAGTTTCCACCAAAAATCACTTGATTTGGATGGGTAAAAGTTTAGATTTCGAAATAGTTTCAAAACTGGAAATTGTGTCCTGAATTGCTCTGGCAGTGAATTTCAAATGACCATAACTCTCTGCTCCGATGTCGAAATCGAGTGCCGTTTATGGCATTAGAAACTAGACACTTCTAGTTTTCTAATGGTATAAAATTCATCTCCTGATTCCACTTGAGTGAACCATACCAGCCTTTCAAATTCACCTGCCTTGTTTTTCGACTGTGTTGAAAAATCTGTCATGAGCTGCACTTGATGCTCGATTATGAGCTAGTTGTGAGCAGAATTTTAAAATGATTCCTTTTGTGAAATTATAACCTTATGAATTTTGTTTCCAACGCCACCAACCACACTCAATTCCAAGTTGAATTGAGTGAGTTATGGCCAAATTTCAGACCTGACTCATTGCTTGAAAACCCTAAATTTGGCCTGATCAATGGCTAATCTTGATTGGGAGTTATTATTTCGAAACTCTTGGTGTTAATCACCTATCAAACACATTTTGGATGTTTCTTAGACATTGTCTTCATAAATGGACCGTGTTTGAAAAGATTTCATTGGCCAAATGTTTGAGAAAAGGAAAACAAAAGAGCAAGGTAGATTTGCCTTAGAAATTCTTGGAAATTTAGTGGCTTTGTTAACTGACTTTCCGTATGAATTTTTGGATGAGATTTGATAGAGGAATAGCCCTTATATGTTAGTGTAATATTCCCAAATTTAGTGCCATTCCAAGTTCATTTCGATGCTCAACCAAAGTCTCAAAGTTCACCTTTTAAATCTGGAAAATCTTGTTTAGTGAGGAAATTTTGGTAACTTTGAGCCGCTATATCTTGGTGCTCAAAACTTCGATTCTTGTTCTGCTTATTGTGTTGAAAACTTCGATTGTAACTCTAATTGAGTTTCAAATTTAAGAGACTAGTTTCCATTGTGTGAATTTTCCCGAATTTCTAAAGTTGGTCAAAAACCAACCTCAAAACTGTCTTGGTATTCCAAAACAGCAACTTGAAGCCAAAATTTGAATGTCTTCCATTTGGAATCATGGAAAAGTGCCTTCTAGAAACTTTTAGTACTTTGGAAATATTTCCAAAGGTACCAAGTTTTCCAATTTTAGACTTTCAGAGAGTGAGTTATGATTTTTCAAAGAATGCCCCTAAATTCGATAATTCTTGGCCATTTTGTAAAATTTTTGCGCGGGAACATTTTCAAAGAATCCGGCCGTATATCTGGCCAATTGGTCGGATTGGTGGCCAGATTAGTGGTGAAAATTAAAAAAAATTTGGGATCCTCACTGGCTTGAATCCGGCCGACAATCCGGCCGGATTGTGACGTGGCACTTTTAAGCCCGACTTCGATCGATCGTTTGGAAATTGATTTACATGATTTCATACTTACTTGTTTCCATCCAATAATTTTAATGATGAAGATGAGATTTTTCTTATGATTGTTGAACCCCACTTTTGAGCCTCGATTTACAAGAAAATTTAGGCTTGTCCTCGCAATATTTTCTAGATTGTACATGTGTGCAATCTTCCGTGATAATTGGGGTTTATAAGTGATAGTTCATTATTAATTACTCAGGCATATAAGAGGACCTTCAAGAGGATCCTACGGTGGACGCTTAAACTCTCAAGAAGGCATTACTTCTTTGTTTACTTGGTGAGTGTCAAGTGTATGAGTACTTAATACATGCTTAACTGTTATAAATGATTGGAGATTTTGAAAATGGAGTCAAGTGTGTACTTTACCACACTCGTTCTCATTTGAAATCAATGGAATGAAATGTATTGAATGAAATAAATGATTAAATGATATTGAATGATTGAATGAAATGAAATGGTATGCTATGGCTGCATACGTCGTTGGAGTGAATTTCCTTGACTCATAAATGTTAATTGGGGAACGTCCAATTCTCACTGGCCAATCTTGGACTCGAGTCGGTATGGGCTTGGTCGGGTTCCTTGGTGAACCATGAGAAAATATAAGATTGACCTACTGAAAGGTCCTGCTTGGCATACTCGAGCAGTATCGCCTCAAACAAATGACAGGCGGGTCCGGTACAGGGGTATGTATTGGTGAACGGGGACATGATAAGTGAAGTTCTACGGACTATAATCTACCCGATTGACGGAGTGTCAACTCGTGGAGGTTCTTGATCGTGCAAGTGGAAAATAGCTTCTGAGAGCTCCTATATCCTTGAATTGTTTCTGTTTATTCTTTTTGCTCGAATTGTCATTTACTTGAATATTATTGTTTTACTCGTTAATTGGAATTTTTACTTGGACAATGTGCTTGCATGTGTGTTCTTGGCCTCACAAGCAATCGCTCACCCCTTAGATTTGTTTTTCTTAACAGGAATGGATAGAGTGAAACTTGGTGGAACCCGTTTGATGTACTTTTGTATTAGGGTTTTGAAATGTAAGTGACTAGACCTTTTGGCTGTTGTATATTTTGGGAATTGATGTATCTTTTGGGATCCTGATGTAAGAATTGGGTACTTGATGTATTTTGGAACTTGTGGTGTAAGTTTGAATGTTAATTGTAGAAGCGACTTCTCTTTCTTACTCTATCTTGTTGTGATGGCTAGTATTGTATTAAGTTTGAACGGGAATTGTACCGAGTCCTGGCGAGAGTTGGGCAGGCATCTTGCAGATACCCTTTGGTTCGCCTTAGGGAGAAGTGGGGGCGTCACAGATAAATTGTAAGAAAGCTTTGGTCAAAAGTCAAAGAAAGAGGCTTGGCTCTTATGGTGACATATGTCACCCTCTAGAGAATTCTTATTACACTAAACCCCTCATTTTTTTTCAAAAGTTCCTTTCACACCCCACTAAAAAGGAAAAATTGCATTTTACCCCACACGCAAATTTTCACATGTAAAATTTAATAAAAGCATTAAGACAAAATCATTATCAAATCGATAACTAAACAAATAGATAACTAAATGAATAAAATTGCAAGGTAAGTCTATCTTTACTTGTCAAACATATGTGAGTTATTAAGAGTTATTCTAACAAGTACCCCTCACTTCTATATTCTCATGTTATACTCCTACTAATTTCTTATTCTAGTGTTAATTTCTATAAAGGTTGATCCAACACTAATATAGGGTACATCCAAGTTATTTAATCACAAGAAACAAGTAACAAGTAACACCTTCAATTCTAAAACAAAAGCATGAAATACACAATAAATTTTGGGCTCTCACAGTAACCAAGTAGAGGCATTGCCTGGAAAGACACCACTTTATCATAAGGATAGACCACAAAAGCTTGAAATACTTATTGGAACAAAGGGTCACTACTACACTCCAGCAAAAATGGCTCACCA
>NW_020863605.1:0-10212 GCF_003713205.1 Coffea eugenioides
GCTTCTCTAAGCTTTCCAAACAAAATAAACAGTAAGAGCTTAAATTAAGAGAAGGGATCACCTTTGACCTATGAAGACGAAGACTAATTCATCAAGTAAAAAGGAAACAGCAATCCTACATAACCTAGAATTCATATACGTGTGTTGGAATGCTAGGCAAATAGTCTTCATGTTCTAGTTAGCTTGGCAAGAAACAAACGAGATGAAGTCACAATTCAAGAAATGACTAATGTACGAAGTGTAATAATCCTGATCTTACAACTTGAGAAATTAACTGATGCAAAACACTAGAATATCGGATATTGGGATTCGCAACATTACATATACAGTAAAAGAGGACTGACTTGGTGGCGAAAAAAAAGGGCAGTAGCAGTTTATGCAAAACATTAAGGAGAAGGCATTTGATATTGGTTTCCAAGACAACACTACAACAAATTTTAAAGCCAAAGCAAATACGTCATCTTGGCATTGCCGATGCCGAAATATTTAAGTAGTCACATGATCTATCATCTCCACTTTCTGTCTAAGATAAGTAATACATAATAACTATCTAATAATATAATAAAATTTAACTAAAATCCTAACAAAATGCAAATATGAAGTCCCCAAATCCATTTGCAGCAGAATCCTCCTCATCACGCTCGTCACCCTTATTCTCAGTGTCTGGAGCAGCACCATCATCCTCGATAATGCTGGTATCCAGCTCTGGACACCAGCTTTGATGCAACAAAATCATTGAATTAAACAAGACGATGAGACATGAGCAGCTCTCATGAAAAAAAGAAAAAAGTGAAGAAAAGGAAACCACGTACCATTTCTCGGTCATAGTGATGTCCAAAGTCTTCATAGAAAATCCTAATCTTCTCCATAGCAATTTCCTCACTCATATCCTCCTTCCGTACTTCCAATTCTCCTTCCTCGATCTTGGCTTGAATTCTTTCTTCGAGAGTCAAATCAGACATTTTTCCGTGCTGATTCTCAATGGCAATCTCAACTTGAATCTGACTAAGCAAGCACATATCTTCATGGAATCGGCTTATTTTTCGTTCAATCCGTTCCAACGATTCTCCCTGTGTTGCAGAACCCAAATATGACAAGAAAGCAACTAATAAACCTCCTATAGCAGTTGTCGACGTGACTAAGTTCATGTAAGGCTTTCTCATATTAAGAATATTCTTCTTGAACCATCCTCCACCACTTTGTCCCACTGTTGGTTGCTTGCTAGCATTGCGTACAAATCGTTTAAATCCATTATCCCCCGAAAAAAAAATGAAAACAAGTTGAAACATATTCGGAAAAAGGAAATTTTTTTATTTAAAGAATTTTTAAGAAAGGGTGTTGGATCTTAAAAAAGTTCAATTCTGGGGTAATTTTGATCGTGCATGTGCGCTTGATTTCATCTAGATTAAAGTACACCATGTCCTAATACACCACAGAAAAAAAAATGGAGCACCTAAATATGTATCTTAAATCAATAGATCTGAACAAAGTGAAGACGCAGAAAGAAAATGACAGCCTCGAAAGTAGGTGAGGACAGAGAATTGTGGTGTCGGTTTGGTATCCATAACAGCTGGAGATCGGACGCCTAACGTGAATTATTGAGCAAAAGTCGCAATGTAATACCCGGCCATTTATAACTTAGGGCGGGGCGTTGGGAATATATTTACTTAATAATGAAGCTTTGCCTGAAAGCAAATTTAATAATATTAGGTGAGGATAGAAGAAAGAATGCGGCCTTTCTAATTTATGGGTGTTAGGCGGTTGTTAGTCAATATGCTGCAAGGAGCCATGTATAATGGATTTATATTTTATAAAATTAGGGTACGAACAGAGGAGGATGTTTTAGAGAAATATTAATATGGATGAATCTGTTATGAAAGTTATGGTTCATAAATCTGGAAGGTCGAGATGCAACCTTAAATGCTCCACACACATTTCTGGTGTTATGTCAAAAGAGAAGAGAATATGTAACTGCTAAGACTAGGAAAGCTTTTCCTTGCTCAGACGCCAATATTCATAAAAGAAAGTAACTGCATTCATCATGTGACCATCTCATTTGTCTGAGTGACAGTCATTTTTAACATTATTTTCATGCCTATACCAGCATATCAAATCAAAGATACATATGTTTAACTATATTTAGTTACGAATGCCACAAATATTCAATAGACCATTTTGTTTCATAGAATTAATAAAGTACTGCCGCGAGAAGCGACCAAAGTTCGGCTATAGTTGGAGGAATAGTAGATCATGTAAAAGAATGATATTGCTTATTCTATCATAGATAGGATCCTAGAGTATTAGTTCACAAGAACAATATTCACTGTCTTAATTCCCTGTATAATGTTGCAGGAGAGAAGACTCCTTATCCAATTATCAATGACGAATTAACTAATTGTCCTATACTCAAAAGAATATAATTTTCTTCATTCGTTTCAGTTTTGCAATTTGCCCAACTTTCCCTGAATAATTATTAAATTGTATCTCCTAATAGCATCGAATTTACATTCCCACAAAATTAGGATAAATAGTCCGGTTCGTGAGAATTATAACTTATACGGAGTGTTCAAAAAACCAAAAAATTGATTTACGAAGTGAGCATGGCTGATATTATATGCTTCTTTCACTAAATAAGTCACTCATATTCAGCCCACTATTAATTGTTGGTCTATAATTCGTTGAAAAGTGATTGACGCAGGTTAAATTGTCATCGGTTGACTAGTCGGTATGATCAACTATAATACTTTCCAGTTAAAGTCAAGTAAAATTCGTCATGCCAGCCGGTTAAATATACGAGCTGAATATTCAAATTTGGTAAGATCGTAGCTTTGAATGTTGCAAATGGTTGGAAATTAAGGCCCCGTTTGGATTGCATTTTCCATCACTTTTCATGGAAAAATTACTGTAGCAATTTGATACGTGTGAGAGAAAAAGATAATAGGGAAATGTGATCACGAAAAATGACGCAATTTTCTAGCAGAAAATGGCAATCCAAACATACCCTTAAGATCTTAAGTTCCGCTTCTCTAAGCTTTCCAAACAAAATAAACAGTAAGAGCTTAAATTAAGAGAAGGGATCACCTTTGACCTATGAAGACGAAGACTAATTCATCAAGTAAAAAGGAAACAGCAATCCTACATAACCTAGAATTCATATACGTGTGTTGGAATGCTAGGCAAATAGTCTTCATGTTCTAGTTAGCTTGGCAAGAAACAAACGAGATGAAGTCACAATTCAAGAAATGACTAATGTACGAAGTGTAATAATCCTGATCTTACAACTTGAGAAATTAACTGATGCAAAACACTAGAATATCGGATATTGGGATTCGCAACATTACATATACAGTAAAAGAGGACTGACTTGGTGGCGAAAAAAAAGGGCAGTAGCAGTTTATGCAAAACATTAAGGAGAAGGCATTTGATATTGGTTTCCAAGACAACACTACAACAAATTTTAAAGCCAAAGCAAATACGTCATCTTGGCATTGCCGATGCCGAAATATTTAAGTAGTCACATGATCTATCATCTCCACTTTCTGTCTAAGATAAGTAATACATAATAACTATCTAATAATATAATAAAATTTAACTAAAATCCTAACAAAATGCAAATATGAAGTCCCCAAATCCATTTGCAGCAGAATCCTCCTCATCACGCTCGTCACCCTTATTCTCAGTGTCTGGAGCAGCACCATCATCCTCGATAATGCTGGTATCCAGCTCTGGACACCAGCTTTGATGCAACAAAATCATTGAATTAAACAAGACGATGAGACATGAGCAGCTCTCATGAAAAAAAGAAAAAAGTGAAGAAAAGGAAACCACGTACCATTTCTCGGTCATAGTGATGTCCAAAGTCTTCATAGAAAATCCTAATCTTCTCCATAGCAATTTCCTCACTCATATCCTCCTTCCGTACTTCCAATTCTCCTTCCTCGATCTTGGCTTGAATTCTTTCTTCGAGAGTCAAATCAGACATTTTTCCGTGCTGATTCTCAATGGCAATCTCAACTTGAATCTGACTAAGCAAGCACATATCTTCATGGAATCGGCTTATTTTTCGTTCAATCCGTTCCAACGATTCTCCCTGTGTTGCAGAACCCAAATATGACAAGAAAGCAACTAATAAACCTCCTATAGCAGTTGTCGACGTGACTAAGTTCATGTAAGGCTTTCTCATATTAAGAATATTCTTCTTGAACCATCCTCCACCACTTTGTCCCACTGTTGGTTGCTTGCTAGCATTGCGTACAAATCGTTTAAATCCATTATCCCCCGAAAAAAAAAATGAAAACAAGTTGAAACATATTCGGAAAAAGGAAATTTTTTTATTTAAAGAATTTTTAAGAAAGGGTGTTGGATCTTAAAAAAGTTCAATTCTGGGGTAATTTTGATCGTGCATGTGCGCTTGATTTCATCTAGATTAAAGTACACCATGTCCTAATCACAGGACGTTGGAATATATACTAAAAAATGATTTATTTAGCTGATATCAAGAACGATTATTTATATTTAGTACACAGGTCATAAGTAATCTGGAGGAGTGCAATATTGCTCCACACATGGTGTTATGGTCAAAAGGTAATGTAACTGCTAGACTAGAAAGCTTTTCTCCTTGCAGACCCCATTCTATAAAAGAAAGGTTCTGCTTCATCATGTCCATAACCATTTGTCTATGTGACAGTCATTTAAGCATTATTTCATGCCATAAGCATATCATAAAGATATATGTTAACTAATTAGTTACGAGATGCCACAAATATCAATAGACATTTTGCTCATAGAATAATAAGTACTTGCCAGCGAGAGCTGACTCAAAGATTCGGCAGGGTAACACTGTAAAAGAAGATATGCTACTGCTATCATAGAAGGACTTTGAATTTAGTTCACAAGAAGCAAACTTCTTCTTATACCTGAAATTGGCAGGAGAGAAGACTCCTATCCAATTATCAATTGACGTATTACTAATGCCATACTCAAGAATAATCCATTCTTTTCTTTTCTTTGCCCCTTCCCTGATATATATGATTCTAAAGCTCGATTTCATTCCCCAAATTAGGATAAAAGCCTGGAAATTAACTTACAGTCAAACCAAAAATTGATAGAGTGGCTCTGATATAAGCTTCATCACTAAAAGCAATTATAGCACTATATTGTTGTCAATCGTTGAAAAGTGATTTGACGCATTAAATGTCACCGGTTGACGTTAGGGTAGAGTCAACAAAATTTCCAGTAAAGTCAAGGAAATTCGCATGCCAGCCTAAAATAACGACTGAAATCAAATGGTAAGAGCTACTTTTGTGTTGCAAATGGTTGGAAATTAAGGCCCCGTTTGGATTGCATTTTCCATCACTTTTCATGGAAAAATTACTGTAGCAATTTGATACGTGTGAGAGAAAAAGATAATAGGGAAATGTGATCACGAAAAATGACGCAATTTTCTAGCAGAAAATGGCAATCCAAACATACCCTTAAGATCTTAAGTTCCGCTTCTCTAAGCTTTCCAAACAAAATAAACAGTAAGAGCTTAAATTAAGAGAAGGGATCACCTTTGACCTATGAAGACGAAGACTAATTCATCAAGTAAAAAGGAAACAGCAATCCTACATAACCTAGAATTCATATACGTGTGTTGGAATGCTAGGCAAATAGTCTTCATGTTCTAGTTAGCTTGGCAAGAAACAAACGAGATGAAGTCACAATTCAAGAAATGACTAATGTACGAAGTGTAATAATCCTGATCTTACAACTTGAGAAATTAACTGATGCAAAACACTAGAATATCGGATATTGGGATTCGCAACATTACATATACAGTAAAAGAGGACTGACTTGGTGGCGAAAAAAAAGGGCAGTAGCAGTTTATGCAAAACATTAAGGAGAAGGCATTTGATATTGGTTTCCAAGACAACACTACAACAAATTTTAAAGCCAAAGCAAATACGTCATCTTGGCATTGCCGATGCCGAAATATTTAAGTAGTCACATGATCTATCATCTCCACTTTCTGTCTAAGATAAGTAATACATAATAACTATCTAATAATATAATAAAATTTAACTAAAATCCTAACAAAATGCAAATATGAAGTCCCCAAATCCATTTGCAGCAGAATCCTCCTCATCACGCTCGTCACCCTTATTCTCAGTGTCTGGAGCAGCACCATCATCCTCGATAATGCTGGTATCCAGCTCTGGACACCAGCTTTGATGCAACAAAACCATTGAATTAAACAAGACGATGAGACATGAGCAGCTCTCATGAAAAAAAGAAAAAAGTGAAGAAAAGGAAACCACGTACCATTTCTCGGTCATAGTGATGTCCAAAGTCTTCATAGAAAATCCTAATCTTCTCCATAGCAATTTCCTCACTCATATCCTCCTTCCGTACTTCCAATTCTCCTTCCTCGATCTTGGCTTGAATTCTTTCTTCGAGAGTCAAATCAGACATTTTTCCGTGCTGATTCTCAATGGCAATCTCAACTTGAATCTGACTAAGCAAGCACATATCTTCATGGAATCGGCTTATTTTTCGTTCAATCCGTTCCAACGATTCTCTCCCTAGGTGTTGCATTAGAACCCCACAAATTGAACTAAGAAAAGTTGCAACTAATACACTTCCTATCTTAATATTGCTAGTTTTGTCGATCGTGTATAGTTCATGTAATTGGCTTCTCATCATTAAATGAATATTCTTCTTGGAACGCATCCTCGCTACTACTTTGTCCAATGTTGGTTTGCTTTGCCTAAGCATTTGCGTACAAATCGTTCTTAAATCACATTCATCCCTCCCGAATAAAAAATGAAAACCAAGGGGATGAATAAACGTATTCGGAGAAAGGAAGGAAATTATTTTTTATTGGTAGAAATTTTTTTATTTAAAGAATTTTTAAGAAAGGGTGTTGGATCTTAAAAAAGTTCAATTCTGGGGTAATTTTGATCGTGCATGTGCGCTTGATTTCATCTAGATTAAAGTACACCATGTCCTAATCACAGGCGGGCGTTGGAATATATACTAAAAAAATGATTTATTTAGCTGATATCAAGAACGATTATTTATATTTAGTACACAGGTCATAAGTAATCTGGAGGAGTGCAATATTGCTCCACACATGGTGTTATGGTCAAAAGGTAATGTAACTGCTAGACTAGAAAGCTTTTCTCCTTGCAGACCCCATTCTATAAAAGAAAGGTTCTGCTTCATCATGTCCATAACCATTTGTCTATGTGACAGTCATTTAAGCATTATTTCATGCCATAAGCATATCATAAAGATATATGTTAACTAATTAGTTACGAGATGCCACAAATATCAATAGACATTTTGCTCATAGAATAATAAGTACTTGCCAGCGAGAGCTGACTCAAAGATTCGGCAGGGTAACACTGTAAAAGAAGATATGCTACTGCTATCATAGAAGGACTTTGAATTTAGTTCACAAGAAGCAAACTTCTTCTTATACCTGAAATTGGCAGGAGAGAAGACTCCTATCCAATTATCAATTGACGTATTACTAATGCCATACTCAAGAATAATCCATTCTTTTCTTTTCTTTGCCCCTTCCCTGATATATATGATTCTAAAGCTCGATTTCATTCCCCAAATTAGGATAAAAGCCTGGAAATTAACTTACAGTCAAACCAAAAATTGATAGAGTGGCTCTGATATAAGCTTCATCACTAAAAGCAATTATAGCACTATATTGTTGTCAATCGTTGAAAAGTGATTTGACGCATTAAATGTCACCGGTTGACGTTAGGGTAGAGTCAACAAAATTTCCAGTAAAGTCAAGGAAATTCGCATGCCAGCCTAAAATAACGACTGAAATCAAATGGTAAGAGCTACTTTTGTGTTGCAAATGGTTGGAAATTAAGGCCCCGTTTGGATTGCATTTTCCATCACTTTTCATGGAAAAATTACTGTAGCAATTTGATACGTGTGAGAGAAAAAGATAATAGGGAAATGTGATCACGAAAAATGACGCAATTTTCTAGCAGAAAATGGCAATCCAAACATACCCTTAAGATCTTAAGTTCCGCTTCTCTAAGCTTTCCAAACAAAATAAACAGTAAGAGCTTAAATTAAGAGAAGGGATCACCTTTGACCTATGAAGACGAAGACTAATTCATCAAGTAAAAAGGAAACAGCAATCCTACATAACCTAGAATTCATATACGTGTGTTGGAATGCTAGGCAAATAGTCTTCATGTTCTAGTTAGCTTGGCAAGAAACAAACGAGATGAAGTCACAATTCAAGAAATGACTAATGTACGAAGTGTAATAATCCTGATCTTACAACTTGAGAAATTAACTGATGCAAAACACTAGAATATCGGATATTGGGATTCGCAACATTACATATACAGTAAAAGAGGACTGACTTGGTGGCGAAAAAAAAGGGCAGTAGCAGTTTATGCAAAACATTAAGGAGAAGGCATTTGATATTGGTTTCCAAGACAACACTACAACAAATTTTAAAGCCAAAGCAAATACGTCATCTTGGCATTGCCGATGCCGAAATATTTAAGTAGTCACATGATCTATCATCTCCACTTTCTGTCTAAGATAAGTAATACATAATAACTATCTAATAATATAATAAAATTTAACTAAAATCCTAACAAAATGCAAATATGAAGTCCCCAAATCCATTTGCAGCAGAATCCTCCTCATCACGCTCGTCACCCTTATTCTCAGTGTCTGGAGCAGCACCATCATCCTCGATAATGCTGGTATCCAGCTCTGGACACCAGCTTTGATGCAACAAAACCATTGAATTAAACAAGACGATGAGACATGAGCAGCTCTCATGAAAAAAAGAAAAAAGTGAAGAAAAGGAAACCACGTACCATTTCTCGGTCATAGTGATGTCCAAAGTCTTCATAGAAAATCCTAATCTTCTCCATAGCAATTTCCTCACTCATATCCTCCTTCCGTACTTCCAATTCTCCTTCCTCGATCTTGGCTTGAATTCTTTCTTCGAGAGTCAAATCAGACATTTTTCCGTGCTGATTCTCAATGGCAATCTCAACTTGAATCTGACTAAGCAAGCACATATCTTCATGGAATCGGCTTATTTTTCGTTCAATCCGTTCCAACGATTCTCCCTGTGTTGCAGAACCCAAATATGACAAGAAAGCAACTAATAAACCTCCTATAGCAGTTGTCGACGTGACTAAGTTCATGTAAGGCTTTCTCATATTAAGAATATTCTTCTTGAACCATCCTCCACCACTTTGTCCCACTGTTGGTTGCTTGCTAGCATTGCGTACAAATCGTTTAAATCCATTATCCCCCGAAAAAAAAATGAAAACAAGTTGAAACATATTCGGAAAAAGGAAATTTTTTTATTTAAAGAATTTTTAAGAAAGGGTGTTGGATCTTAAAAAAGTTCAATTCTGGGGTAATTTTGATCGTGCATGTGCGCTTGATTTCATCTAGATTAAAGTACACCATGTCCTAATCACAGGCGGGCGTTGGAATATATACTAAAAAATGATTTATTTAGCTGATATCAAGAACGATTATTTATATTTAGTACACAGGTCATAAGTAATCTGGAGGAGTGCAATATTGCTCCACACATGGTGTTATGGTCAAAAGGTAATGTAACTGCTAGACTAGAAAGCTTTTCTCCTTGCAGACCCCATTCTATAAAAGAAAGGTTCTGCTTCATCATGTCCATAACCATTTGTCTATGTGACAGTCATTTAAGCATTATTTCATGCCATAAGCATATCATAAAGATATATGTTAACTAATTAGTTACGAGATGCCACAAATATCAATAGACATTTTGCTCATAGAATAATAAGTACTTGCCAGCGAGAGCTGACTCAAAGATTCGGCAGGGTAACACTGTAAAAGAAGATATGCTACTGCTATCATAGAAGGACTTTGAATTTAGTTCACAAGAAGCAAACTTCTTCTTATACCTGAAATTGGCAGGAGAGAAGACTCCTATCCAATTATCAATTGACGTATTACTAATGCCATACTCAAGAATAATCCATTCTTTTCTTTTCTTTGCCCCTTCCCTGATATATATGATTCTAAAGCTCGATTTCATTCCCCAAATTAGGATAAAAGCCTGGAAATTAACTTACAGTCAAACCAAAAATTGATAGAGTGGCTCTGATATAAGCTTCATCACTAAAAGCAATTATAGCACTATATTGTTGTCAATCGTTGAAAAGTGATTTGACGCAT
>NW_020863606.1:0-25516 GCF_003713205.1 Coffea eugenioides
TTCTAAAAGCTTTCCACCATCACCCTAAATTGTGCAAACCAACGGAATTGCTGATGAAGAATTGAATTGATATGATGAAATCCACTAGCAATAAGAAATCAAAGCGGGGACCACGTAGAAAGTTTGTTCTTATTGTGGGAGATATACTCATTAGTCAAGGTGTTAGCTTTGATGATTGAGCTTTTCCACTTAGCTTCCTACGGAATTGCTGATGAAGAATTGAATTGATATGATGAAATCCACTAGCAATAAGAAATCAAAGCGGGGACCACGTAGAAAGTTTGTTCTTATTGTGGGAGATATACTCATTAGTCAAGGTGTTGGCTTTGATGATTGAGCTTTTCCACTTAGCTTCCTACGTCACTAGTTCTCTTAGGAAACTAGCGCTAAAATAAAATAAGGGAAAGGCACTAGACGAGTGCTATATAAGACATTAGATTAGTTTCTCTCTACGGAGAGGAAGATAGGTAGTTTTAGTCATAAAATAGGATTTTGTTCTTTCATGTTTTGTGTGGTGTGAAGATCTCTTCAGTTGGTTTGTTTTGTATTTTTCTTCCGTCTCTTCCTTTAGACTAGTTTCTTTCATGAAACTAGTTCTATTTCATTAGATTACGGAGAATCAAATTTTCATTTTCAGTTACTAGCAAGAGTTATTTATGTCTTCGAATTCAATTAAATTGCGTGGGAATTTTCTTATGAGGCGTGGCTAATCTTCTCCTCTAGTCAAGGATCAACGCGAAGACGCAGTCCCAAATATCTGTGAGATCTAATTAATTTTACGTGTTCCTTAATTTGTTAATATTTGCATGTTTTCTATTTTAATTTCAATGGGATTATTTTGTTAATTGGATATCAAGGGCCCGATGTGCAATTTGACTTATTAATCTCCTGTCAAATTAATCAATTAAATCCGTAATTGTTTAGTTGGTTAATATTAGTGACAACTAGTATTTTCACATACTAGGGGGACATGCAATCTGATTTAAATAACCCTCGTAGCGTGTTATTAATTTGGGTTAGGCTTTTCTAGTTTTTAATGCAATTAGAAAATTAATTCCTACGGTCGTACCTAGGAGTATTTCCTGGTTAGGGGTAATCAACGGTCGTACCTTGGTTATCAATAAATTAAGGAAAAGCTGGTCGTTAGAGTTTATCGGCGACTATAACTAACCTGTTAATAAAATTAAGTGAACCTTCTTTGCATCAATGATCGGATGAATGGACTGTGTCTGCGTAGTTGTATCTTTGGCTAGAATTTATTTATCATTTATTTAATTGCTATTTACAATTGTATTAATTAATTATTTATTTTTGGTTAAATTATTTAATTATTTTTAGTTAAATTGTTTAATTATTTTTAGTTTATTTCTGATAAAAATCCCCCGTGTCCCGAACTTGAAAGGAATCAAATTTTTCCCAGTCCCTGTGGATTCGACCCTACTCACTACTATACACAGAAAATTTATTTTTCTCGAGTAGGTATTTATTATTGCACAGGCTCGACACCTGTCAATTTTTGGCGCCGTTGCCGGGGACTGGCGTTAATCATTTGTTTCTTTTTAAGTTCATTTTTTTTTCTAGTATTTTTCTAGTTTATGCCTCGCTCTTCTCGTACAGGCGAATTAATTTTCGACCCTGAAGTAGAGAAGACCGCGCGTAGAACGAGGAAAGAAACCAGGCGGCTCAGGGAGGAGCAATACGATATTGCACCTCAGGGACTTGATCCAGAGGTTGAGCCGACAAATTTGTCTGGTGACAATTCAAGTGATTCAGACCAAGAGGAAGTCACTATGGCAAATGCACGAACACTAAGGGAGTTGGCTGCTCCAGATTTAAATCAGCAGCCCTTGTGCATTACTTTTCCACATTTAAATGATGACGCTCCCTTTGAACTAAAATCTGGTCTAATTCATCTCTTGCCATCTTTTCATGGTCTACCAGGTGAGGAGCCCTACAAGCACTTGCAAGAGTTTGACGTCGTTTGCAACAGTATGAAGCCTCCGGGAATTACTGAAGAGCAAATAAAGATGAGGGCCTTCCCCTTCTCTTTGAAGGATTCCGCAAAAGACTGGCTCTACTACCTACCGCCTGGTAGTATCACCACGTGGGATCAACTGAAGAAAAAATTCTTGGACAAGTACTTTCCGGCATCTCGAGCTGCAAGCCTAAGGAAGGAGATATGTGGCATCAAACAACACCCAGGCGAGTCACTCTATGAGTACTGGGAGAGGTTTAAGAAACTGTGCACCAAATGCCCTCAGCATCAGATAAGTGAGCAACTGCTCATTCAATATTTCTATGAGGGGTTGCTTTTCAGGGACAGAAGCATAATCGATGCTGCAAGTGGAGGGGCATTGGTGAACAAGACTCCTCGAGGAGCCTGGGAGTTGATTGAAGGGATGGCTGAGAATTCACAGCAGTTTGGTTCAAGAGAGGACATCCCGACGCGTAGGGTGAATGAGGTAGAAACATCCTCTATTCAACAGCAACTCTCCGAATTGACATCTTTTGTGCGACAACTAGCTGTGGGGAATACATCGCAAGCCAAAGTGTGCGGGGTATGCACTGCCGTGGGTCATCCTACGGAAATGTGTCCATTGGTTCAAGAAGAAACTGCTGAACAGGTGAACATGGCTGGCCACGCGCCCGCGCCAAGAAAGCCGTACGACCCATACTCAAGTACCTACAATCCTGGTTGGAGGGATCACCCCAACCTTAGTTATGGAGGAAATAGGCAGTCTAACTTTGTGCCAAATAGACAGCAAGGACACCAACAGCAGTACCATCATCGCCCACCACCACTTTCAAACTCAAGTCCGTCCATGGAAGAGATGATGAAGCAATTACTTGCTAATCAACAAAAGACGGATTCAGACCTGCAAAGCATGAGAAATCAACTGGGACAGGTGCAATCATTGCAAAATCAAATGAATCAAATGGCTATAACAATCAACCGTTTGGAGTCCCAAGTTCAAGGAAAATTGCCATCTCAACCTGAGGCAAATCCAAAGAATGTAAGTGCAATGACTTTAAGGAGTGGCAAGGAAGTTCAAGGACCCGAACCGGTGATTCCTAAAGACAAGGACGAGGAACGGATTGAGAAAGAATTGGAAGAGGAGGGCACAGACAACAAAAATGCAAAGGTACCCTCGAACCCAATTCCTACAGCTAAAACTAATCCACCTCCCTTTCCTAGCAGGTTAGAGAAACCAAAGAAGCAAGACAAGGAAAAAGAGGTCCTGGAGATTTTTCGCAAGGTGGAGATCAACATACCCCTACTGGATGCGATTAAACAAGTACCCAGGTACGCAAAATTTTTGAGGGACCTGTGTGCCAACCGCAAGCGGTTGAAGGGGGATGAACGAGTTATAGTTGGGGAGAATGTTTCAGCAATTCTACAAAGAAAGCTTCCACCGAAATGCGGAGATCCAGGTATGTTTACTATTCCTTGTAGGATAGGTAATACTTTGATTGGGAAGGCCATGTTAGACCTAGGAGCCTCGATTAATGTCATGCCAAAGTCCATTTATGCTTCATTGAACTTAGGCCCTTTGAAAGAGACTGGGATAATAATCCAATTAGCTGACAGGACCAATGCATACCCTGACGGGTTGATTGAAGATGTTTTGGTAAAAATTAATGAATTGATTTTTCCAGCTGATTTTTATGTGCTCGACATGGAGGATGAACACTCCCGTGATCCGTCACCTTTGTTGTTAGGTAGACCCTTTTTGAGCACAGCCCGAACCAAAATTGATGTTAATAAGGGTACTTTGTCTATGGAATTTGATGGTGAGATTGTTCACTTTAACATCTTTGAGACCATGAAATATCCATCCGATTCAAATATTGGCTCTGTTTTCTCGGTAAATGTTATTGACCATGCTATACAGGAGGTTTTTGAAATTGAAGGCAGGGATGAACTAGAGGTCGTCCTGACCAGGCACTTTGAGTCCGAAACGACCTCTAGGGTAGAGTTGAGTGAAGAGCTTAAATGCGTGATTGGATCGTTGCAAACATTACCAACCACGAAGACAAGGTATGATCTTGCACCGATTTTCATACCCGAACCTCACCAAAGGTTACTTCCATCTATGGTGCAGGCACCTGTCTTGGAACTAAAACCACTGCCGAAACACCTAAAGTATGTATACTTAGGTGAAGGGGAGACACTTCCAGTGATCATCTCCGCGGGTTTATCAAAGGTTCAAGAAGAGAAACTACTTCGAGTTCTTAGGGAACATAAGCAGGCGATAGGATGGACCATCGCCGACATCAAGGGAATTAGCCCTGCGGTGTGTATGCACCGAATTCGACTCGAGGAGAATGCTAAACCCGTACGGCAAGCTCAACGGAGATTAAATCCTCTCATGATGGAGGTCGTAAAGAAAGAGATTTTAAAACTGCTGGACGTTGGAATTATATTTACAATATCAGATAGCCCGTGGGTAAGTCCAGTACAGGTGGTCCCGAAGAAGGCAGGGGTGACAGTGGAATCAAACCAAGAGGGTGAGCTCGTACCAATTCGAAAGCCCACCGGATGGCGACAGTGTATCGATTACCGAAAGCTAAATGCCGTCACGAAAAAGGACCATTTTCCCCTCCCTTTCATTGATCAGATGGTGGAGCGATTAGCATGTCGAGCTTACTATTGTTTCTTGGATGGATTTTCAGGTTATTTTCAAATTGCCATCGCACCCGAAGACCAAGAGAAGACTACTTTCACCTGCCCATTTGGGACATTTGCATACCGAAGGATGCCATTTGGATTGTGCAATGCACCTGCTACCTTCCAAAGATGCATGGTAAGTATTTTTTCAGAATATGTTGAGAAAATTATTGAGGTTTTCATGGACGATTTCAGTGTATATGGTGAAAGTTTTGAAAACTGTCTAGATAACCTGAAATTGATCTTAGTAAGGTGTATAGAAACTAATCTCGTGCTTAATTGGGAAAAATGTCATTTTATGGTTGAACACGGGATAGTTTTGGGTCATGTTGTATCATCTACAGGTATTGAGGTTGATAAGGCAAAAATAGATGTTATATCTACTTTACCTTACCCCGCGAGTGTGCGGGAAGTTCGTTCTTTCTTGGGTCACGCAGGTTTCTATAGAAGGTTCATCAAGGATTTCTCGAAAATTGGAGCACCCTTGTTCCAACTTTTGCAAAAAGATGTATCCTTCGAATTTGATGAAGCGTGTAAGGGGGCATTCAATAAGTTAAAGGAGTTATTGATCACCTCACCTATTATCCAACCCCCTGACTGGAACCTCCCATTCGAGATCATGTGTGACGCCAGCGACTATGCAGTGGGTGCGGTATTGGGTCAAAGAGTAGGAAAGGCAGCTCATGCTATCTACTACGCATCTCGAGCCTTGAACGGAGCTCAATTGAACTATTCAACCACCGAAAAAGAGCTTTTAGCAGTTGTTTTTGCCTTAGAAAAATTTCGGTCTTATTTACTTGGTGCTAAAGTTATTATTTTTTCTGATCATGCAGCTTTGCGGTATTTGTTGACAAAAAAAGAGGCAAAACCGCGATTGATACGGTGGATATTATTGCTACAGGAGTTCAACCTGGAGATCCGAGATAAGAAAGGGGCGGAGAATCTGGTAGCAGATCACTTGAGTCGAGTACAAGTCGTCGAAGATGACATCCCATTGAGAGAAGCATTCCCCGAGGAGCATTTATTTTCTATTAACTCATCTTTACCTTGGTATGCAGATATTGTTAATTTTCTAGTCACTGACAAATTTCCTACAGGATGGCCTAAGGCAAAGAGAGACAAGTTGAGGAGCGATGCAAAGTTCTACATTTGGGATGATCCTTACCTCTGGAAGCGGGGTGCCGATCAAATCATCCGTAAATGTGTAAGTGAAGTTGAATTTCAATCTATTCTAGCCTATTGTCACTCTTTTGCATGTGGAGGTCACTTTGGACCAAAGAGAACGGCTCGTAAGGTGCTAGAGAGTGGATTCTATTGGCCAACTCTATTCAAGGATGCCTACTCATTTTGTAAGTCATGTGATAAGTGTCAAAGAGTGGGTAATATCTCTCGTAGGGATCAAATGACTCAAACCCCAATGATTTTTGTTGAAATTTTTGACGTTTGGGGCATTGATTTTATGGGTCCTTTTCCTTCTTCCTTTGGTTTTTTGTATATATTGCTTGCTGTAAATTATGTTTCGAAATGGGTAGAAGCAAAGGCCACCCGCACTAATGATTCCAAAGTGGTTGCAGAATTCGTTAAGTCTAATATTTTTGTTCGCTTTGGGATGCCGCGAGCAATTGTAAGTGATCGGGGTACTCATTTCTGCAACAAAAAGATCGCTGCAATTTTTAGGAGATATGGTGTCTTGCACAAAGTCTCTACATCATACCATCCTCAGACAAATGGTCAGGCGGAAACATCGAACCGAGAGATCAAATCAATTCTAGAAAAGATGGTCCGACCCGATAGGAAGGATTGGAGTGTGAGACTAGATGATGCACTATGGGCATATAGGACAGCATACAAGACACCCATTGGCATGTCCCCTTACCGATTGGTATTTGGAAAGCCATGTCATCTCCCGGTCGAGTTTGAGCATAGAGCATTTTGGGCGGTCAAACAATGCAACATGGATATCGAGGAAGGCGGAATTCAAAGAAAGTTACAATTACTAGAGTTGGAAGAAATTCGAAATGAAGCATACGAGAATGCAGTGATCTATAAGGAGAAGAATCAGATCTTTCATGACCAACAGATCTCTAGGAAGACATTCGTCTGTGGGCAAAAAGTTTTACTATACCACTCCAAATTGAAACTATTTCCAGGTAAATTACGTTCTCGTTGGATTGGCCCTTTTGTTGTGACTAATGTCTTTCATTATGGTGCAGTAGAGATCCAAAGTTTGAAAACAGAGAAGAAATTTGTGGTGAATGGTCATCGTCTCAAGCCGTATTATGAAGGATTTCCAATTGAACGGGTGGAGATGATGCAACTGGAAGACCCGATTTGCTTAGTTTAAGCAAATTCTGGACTCCGTCTAGCCAAAGACGTTAAAGAAAGGCGCTTTTGGGAGGCAACCCAATTTTTTTTAAGTTGCTGTTACTTTGGAGTGATTTTATGTTTAAAGTATAAGTTTGAGTAATTTTGTTATTTTTCATTTGTAGGTTTTGGAAAAGTGACCAAATGAGGCAAAAAAGGCGAAATTTGATCAAAGATCTCAATACCTCAAATTCAGTAATTGTGGTTTTTGATGCATTAAAGAGGTTTAGAATGCATGTATAGATCATTTTACATATGCGTGAATGGTTTATTTTGACATAGAAATGATCTATGATGCATTTTGGGAAATTGGGGTATCATTTGTAAATATTCAAAAGTTGAATTTCTGCTAAATTTTGCAGCAGAAAACGCATTTTTCAATGAAACGCGCCACTGAATCGCGTTTTCATAGAATCGCGTTTTCAAATCTGCGCCTATAATTAAGAAAACGCGCCTTCAAAACGCGACAGGAAGTCGCGTTTTCTACCAAGTCGCGTTTTCCAGCCTGTTCAGAAACCAAAAACGCGCCTTAAAATACGCGACTTAAAGTCGCGTTTTCTCACGTAGTCGCGTTTTCAATGCTGCAAATTTGGTGAAGAAACGCGACTTCATAAAACGCACCTTGAGGCGCGTTTTCTTGAGCCACGTTTTCTGAGCACAATGATACGACCTCGGATCCTTTTAAAAACGAAGGCTTGGATCACTTTTCAACTTTACTTTTCTTCATGTTGGCTTGTTTTTAGTAAGTTTTAGTTCTTCGATTAATGTTTGTGTGTTTTGTAGGAGGCAATGGCAAGAGTTCATGCAAATGATCTCAATTGCAAGGGTGTTTATATTAAGGCAAAAAGGGAGTTTTCATGTTCAATTGCTGCATTTCATGCATTTAAAGTGTTTCATGTTTAAGTTATATTCATGCATGATCATATTAAATTTGAATTTTATTCAAAGAACATGAAGTAGGTTGAATGTGGAAGGTTGGCCAAGCAAATTTGGAGGAAAAACTGCAGAAAACAGCTTTTTCTGCAGCAAATCCGGCCATAAATCCGGCCAAATGTCCAGAATGCTTAAAAAAAAAAAATGTAAGACCAAAAACTATTTTTTTTCCTCTCATTTTCTCCTCTCTTCTTTTTCTTTCTTTCTTTTTCTTTTCTTTCTTTCCTTTCTTTCTTTCTTCTTCTTTCCCCCGCTGCCTGCTTCATCTTCTTCCTCGCGAGCTCCGCCAGCCGCTGCACCTTCATCGCAGCTCTTCCGCTCGTCCAACCACCACCTGCGCGCCACCAGCAGCCAAGCCGCTGTCCCTTTCTTTTTCTTTCTTCTTCGGCTGCGAACCTCACCCAACCGCCGCCCACCCCAGCTCTTCTCGCCGCTGCCTCGGCTCTCCTCGCCAAGGGTGACCACCAGCTCATCTGACCTCCTTCACCCTTGCCATAGCCACCGCCTCCAAGATCCGCCTGAAGCCCCGAAAGCCGAGCACCACCAGATCCAGCTGCCGCAAACTCTTCTCTCTCACAGCCACCACCTTCATCGCACTACTGGCTTCGTATGCACGCGCCTGCCTCAATCTCTTTCTATTATTTTTTTTTATTTTCTTATTTTATTATTGCAGTATGTTTTTATTATTTTTATTACAGTACGTTTTTGAAAATTTTGCGTGTTTGGACTACCTGACATTTCTATTCCTCCTTAGTTGGGTACTTCTGTGTTACTTTGCTTGTTTCTTTTTACTTTGCTTGATTTTTATTTATTTAGTAGATTGACTTGTGAATTGAATGTCCAATCGTTAATCATTATATATATATATATATTTTAGGTCGAATTGTGTTTAATCTGCTGTACTTTGTGTCTAACTGTGGGTAATTTGCTACAGTTGTTTGTTCAATTGGGAGGTGCTTTTACATTTGGCTAAGTTTGGAACCACGAGTGTTTATTGATTGCATTTGTTATAAGTATTGAGATATCTGTATAACTTGCGAGTGAATGCAGTGTGCATTTTGTTCATTGAATTGATTTTTCATTTGTTAGTGCTTTGAATTTCTTGTTTCCATTATTCGTTAGCAACTGTTGTCTATTGTGGTTTGGAGTGCAATTTGGAAAGAATGGTGAAACCACGATCCCGATCCTTTGACCTCCGCTTCGCCTCCTCCAACTACAAGTGCTAATAGCTGGCACCAGCTTCAGGGGAGTTTTGTTGTCCTTCTTCTTATTTTTACTGTTTCATTATCACATTGAGGGCAATGTGTGATTTAAGTGTGGGGGGGATTTGGGTTTAGTTTTGATTGGTGTTTCTTTAATTTGCTGCCTTTCTTACTAGTGTTTTGATGAATAAATGTGGCATCTCACTCGTCTATTGCTGGTTATGATTTATTCTATGAATTTAGTTTAAGTGGCAAGTAAAAGCATGTTATCTTGGTGAATATCATGAGTTTAATGACTTGGTGCAAATTGTGGTTAAATTGTTTAGGCAATATAAATATTTTCCTAGCAATTGTTGTGTGGATTAGGCAATTGTTGATCTTAGTTCTCCATATTAGGAGATGACGTGGGCCATGATCTTTAATTATCTGGTTTTCTGGTGCTTTAATTGTGATTAATAAATGACCCTACTCCGCTAGTGTCGTCACCCAGTAACCGGGAGTCTTCACCACAAGTGTCGACTTTCGCGTCAAAAAGTGACTATATATATGAGTAGTTAGTCCTGAAGCTGTGAAGAGTTGAGTAACTGGGCTCTTTCATCTAAAAATGTCAGGGTTCACGTCAAAAGACTTGAATAGCTTGGGACTGAGCATAAAAAAATAAAAAAAATAATAAGTAAGTTTATGATCATGTTGGCCTGCCGATCCTTGTTCTTCAATGTTGAGATTTTGATTTTCAGTTGACCCAATTGCTAACTTTTGCTAGTTTAATATTTTGATTTCTTAGACGACTTAGCCATGAATTGGACGAGTCTATGATTTCAGGAGCTAACCGGGAGAAATATGTCTTGACACTTAGCCACTCAAACTTGATTTTGGGATAAGCGTAGCTTGGCAGTAAATGAAATGAGAGTTAGCCATTGTTGAGTTTAGTGTTCCCATGCTTGAGGACAAGCATGATTTAAGTGTGGGGGGAATTGATAGGGTGTTAATTGTTAGTAATTTTATTGTTAATTCTCCTCTTTATCCTTGCCAAATATTGCTTTAATTGTCAATATATATTTATATTTGGTATTTGGATATAATTTCAGAAAGTGGAGCAGAAAAGTGCTAAAAGGGGACCTTCTTGAGAAGATTGGTCAAAGGAAACCGACAAACCATAGTTGGCTTTGCTTTTGTTTTCGGTGGAGTTGATTAGAAATTGGAGCAGAAACCTCTTGAGAAGATTATTATGAAGCTTTACACAATTTTGGTGCAAACCAACGAAGAAGAATGGAATTGCATTTGGGAATTCAATTTGGCTAGACAACATGTCAAAGTTGGTAGGGACCGCAAATAAGTTGTATTGTCTAAAGTGTGCTTTCTTTGCACATTTGTGGTTTTGCTTTCTTGTTGGTGAACGTGTGCACTTGGTCAAAAAGTAAACCGACAATTGCTTTTGTTTTGAGTGGAATGGAATTGATTGTGTAGAGAAATGATGACCTCTTTGGAGGACGTGGGGTGATGTCTCCATTTTGGCTGATTGTTTATGTATGAAGATATGGGACGTGAAGGAGGACATCAGACTAGTTTTAGTTTTTCTCTCCAGAGAAGCTCCGTAGGAAGATAGAGGTAGTTTTAGTCATAAAATAGGATGTTGTTCTTTCATGTTTTGTGTGGTGTGAAGATCTCTTCAGTTGGTTTGTTTTGTATTTTTCTTCCGTCTCTTCCTTTAGACTAGTTTCTTTCATGAAACTAGTTCTATTTCATTAGATTACGGAGAATCAAATTTTCATTTTCAGTTACTAGCAAGAGTTATTTATGTCTTCAAATTCAATTAAATTGCGTGGGAATTTTCTTATGAGGCGTGGCTAATCTTCTCCTCTAGTCAAGGATCAACGCGAAGACGCAGTTCCAAATATCTGTGAGATCTAATTAATTTTACGTGTTCCTTAATTTGTTAATATTTGCATGTTTTCTATTTTAATTTCCATGGGATTATTTTGTTAATTGGATATCAAGGGCCCGATGTGCAATTTGACTTATTAATCTCCTGTCAAATTAATCAATTAAATCCGTAATTGTTTAGTTGGTTAATATTAGTGACAACTAGTATTTTCACATACTAGGGGGACATGCAATCTGATTTAAATAACCCTCGTAGCGTGTTATTAATTTGGGTTAGGCTTTTCTAGTTTTTAATGCAATTAGGAAATTAATTCCTACGGTCGTACCTAGGAGTATTTCCTGGTTAGGGGTAATCAACGGTCGTACCTTGGTTATCAATAAATTAAGGAAAAGCTGGTCGTTAGAGTTTATCGGCGACTATAACTAACCTGTTAATAAAATTAAGTGAACCTTCTTTGCATCAATGATCGGATGAATGGACTGTGTCTGCGTAGTTGTATCCTTGGCTAGAATTTATTTATCATTTATTTAATTGCTATTTACAATTGTATTAATTAATTATTTATTTTTAGTTAAATTGTTTAATTATTTTTAGTTTATTTCTGATAAAAATCCCCCGTGTCCCGAACTTGAAAGGAATCAAATTTTTCCCAGTCCCTGTGGATTCGACCCTACTCACTACTATACACAGAAAATTTATTTTTCTCGAGTAGGTATTTATTATTGCACAGGCTCGACACCTGTCAGAAATCTATATCCCTAAACTCAAGTATTTAGTGGATTTTCTCCATTGTTATCTTACAAATATCTAGTTAAAATTAGTTAGGTAGTAGCAACCACTACTTTTCTTGCTTAAATAGATCATTAGTCTAAATAATAGAGCAAGTAAGGATCTAGTACTTGCATAATTGCTCTCTATGGGATCAACCCGATATTTGTCATAAACTATTAATTTGGCATGTATATTTGCAGTTAAAACGGGTATAATTCGGAACTAAACTTGAACTTATATCAAAAGTCCGTCAAGTTTTTGGCGTCATTACCGGAGAGCGGGAATATTAGGGCCTAATTAGCTTTATTAATTTGGACAATACTTGTATCTATTAGTTAATTTGTTTATAATAAGTTAGGATTTTTATTAGTTTTTGGTGAATTAATTGCTACATAATCGCTTTTATTCTTGTTTGTAGTATATGCATCGAGTTTTACGGGTAGTAGCACCTTTTGATCCGAAAATTGAAAGGACACTGCGTAGGCAAAGAAGGCGTACACTACAAACAAGAAGAAGAAGAGATTCACCAAATAGAGGGAATCACAATAGAGCTACCTTTTGAAGAAGAAATGAAGAAAAATGAAACAAATAGACGAGCTCTAAGGGATTTCGCTCTACCGGGAACTCAAGAGTCCCAAAAAAGTATAGCGCAGCTAATGGTAAATACTAATAATTTTGAGATTAAACCATCATTAATCCAAATGGCACAACAATTTCAATTCGGAGGTAATGCCGTAGAAAATCCTAATGCACACTTAACCTCATTTTTGGAGATATGTGACACTATTAAAATGAATGGAATTAGTGAGGATATAATAAGGCTAAGGTTGTTCCCATTTTCATTGAGGGATAAGGCTAAAATTTAGTTACATTCTCATACCCCTAACACCTTCACCACTTGGGATGATTTGTCTAGGGTATTTTTGAATAAATACTTTTCACATGGTAAAACGGCTAACCTTAGAATGGATATTATTAGTTTTAGTCAATTTGATGATAGATTTTGTATGAAACTTGGGAACGGTTTAGAGAATTATTTCGGAGATGTCCACACCATGGACTTCCCGATTGATTTATTGTGCAAACCTTCTATAATGGTTTATTTTTCTCTACTAAAACTACTATCGATGCAGCCGCAAGAGGAGCATTGATGGCAAAATCACCTCAAAAAACTCAAAGTTTGATCGAAGAAATGGCAGCCAATAATTATCAATGGGCTAATGAAAGAAGTAATCCAAGGCAACAAGTAGGTATGATTGAAACTGATGCTATCAATATGCTTAGTACTCAAATGAATAATATGATGCAAATGTTACGTCGTCAAACTAGATGTGGTCTGAGTTCTTCTACTAATGCATATGTTACTTGTTGTTCCATATATGGAGGAGAACACGATTCTAATGAGTGTATTGATGTTGAGCAGGCTCAGTTTGTTAAGAATTACAATAGGAATGTTTAAAACAATCCATACTCGAATACATACAATCTGGGGTGGAGGAATCATCCCAATTTTGGATGGAAGGAGCAAGGCAATCCTCTAAGGCCCAATAATCCGCCAAGATTCCAACTAAGGCCACAACAGACGAATACCAAACCGGATTGGGAGATTGCGGTGGAAAAATTAGCAAAAGAAAAGAGAGATTTGAGCGAATAGAGGGGCGGTTGGATTAATTGACCGGAATGTATAAAAATATGGAGGTCCAGATTGGTCAAATCGCCAAGTCTATCAACAATCAAAATCAAGAGAAATTGCCAAGTAAAACGGAGGTGAATCTTAAGGAACATGTCAAGGGCATTACTCTTCATAGTGATAAACAACTAGAGGACCCTCTAGTGTAAGAAAATAAGGGGAACGAGGAGAGTGATAGAGGAGGAGATGAGCAATTGGAGAAAGAGGTAAGTGTGGGGGAAGGTGGTCAAGAGAATTTAGAAGAAGAACAACCAACATCCTCCACTACCGTTCCAATACCTTCGGCAGTTCCATTTTCTCAATGACTCAAGCCAAATAAACTTGACAAAGAGTTTGAGAAATTTGTAAAAATTTTCAAACAATTGCATATTAATATTCCCTTCGTTGATGCTATTTTGTAGATTCTTTCATATGCCAAGTTTCTAAAGGAGATTATGACATGAAAGAGGAGATTGGATGATCGGGAAACGATAGCATTAACTGAGGAGTGCAGCGCTATCATACAAAACAAGCTTCCACTAAAGTTGAAGGATCCGGGGAGTTT
Source organism: Coffea eugenioides (assembly GCF_003713205.1). NCBI lineage: Eukaryota > Viridiplantae > Streptophyta > Magnoliopsida > Gentianales > Rubiaceae > Coffea > Coffea eugenioides. Next base: position 14,059 of record NW_020863606.1, read on the forward strand.
TTCTATACCTTGCACTATTGGAAACATTGAATTTTCAAAAATATTACGTGACCTTGATGCAAGTGTATCTTTAATTTCTCTAACGGTGGCTAGACAATTAGGATTGCATGAGTTAAAACGTACTAATAAAACCTTGCAATTAGCCGATAGATCTATTAGATATCCAATGGAAGTTTTGAAAAATGTGTTGATCAAAGTGCAAAAATTTATCATTCCCGTGGATTTTGTGGTATTAGATATGGAAGAAAACATGCTATGCTGATCATACTTGGTAAACCATTTCTAGTAACTACAGGTACTATTATTGATGTCAAAAAAGGCAAGTTTAACTTTCAAGTAGGTGAAGAAGAGGTAGTAGTAAATTTGAATGAAATGGAAAAGTACCCTTCTTTTACTGATTATGCTTGTTCAATTGACACAATTGATATGATAACCCAAGAAGAGGATTGAATCAATTTGATGTCGATCCTCTTGAGCTTTGTTTATCAAGTGCACGGATGCGGGGGAAAAATGAGGAAGAAATTAAAGTATTGACCCAATATTTAGATGCACAACCTCCTTATAGGAAAGTATATGTGTATGAAAATCTTGGACAAGGAAAGGGACTTCCACCATATCTGCAGATAGAAACTCCAGAGCTTGAACTCAAGCCACTTCCGAGCCATTTGAAGTAAGAGTTTTTTGGTGAAAATGAAACTCTACCAGTAATTGTCAATGCTTAGTTGGAAGAAGAGCAATTCAATAAGTTGTTAACAGTTTTAAGAAAGCACAAGAAAGTTATCGGACGGACCATCTCCAACATACAAGGAATTAGCCCTTCTATATGGATGCATCGCATTCTTTTGGTGAAGAATTGCAAACCGGTGGTTGAAATACAAAGAAGACTTAAGCCGAACATGAAAGAGGTGGTAAGATTAGAAATTATCAAGTGGTTGGATGCAGGTATAATCTTCTCTATCTCGGATAGTGTGTGGATACGTCCTATTCATATTGTCCAAAAAGAAAGGTGGAACTACCATAATTAAAGGAAAAAATGATGAACTTATTCGCTCTAGACTTGTGGTAGGATAGCGAGTGTGTATTGATTATAGGAAACTAAATGCAGTTACAAGAAAAGATCATTTTTTTGATCAATTATTGGAGCGTATTGCTAGTTATGAATTTTAGTGTTTCCTTGATGGATTTTCAAGTTATAACCAAATAGCAATAGCTCCCGAAGATCAAGAATAGACCACCTTTACTTGTCCATATGGCACATTTGCTTTTAGAAGAATGTAATTTGGTTTTTGCGATGCCGCTGTCACATTCCAACGCTACATGATGGCAATATTTTCTGATTATATTAGAAAAATTATGGAGATTTTCATGGATGATTTTTCAGTGTATGGTTCATCATTTGATCATTGTCTTTACAATTTGGATTTAATTTTACAGAGATATGAAGAGACAAATCTTGTGTTTAATTGGAAGAAATGTCATTTTATGGTTCGTGAAGGAATTGTTCTTGGACACAAGATTTCATCTCAAGGAATAGAGGTAGACAAGGCAAAAATAGAAGTGATTGAGCGAATGCCACCTCCAACTAATGTCAAGGAGATAGGAAACTTTCTTGGACATGCAGGTTTCTATAGACGTTTTATTAAGAATTTTTCCAAAATAGCTAAGCCATTATATGATTTACTATGCAAAGATACTCCATTTCATTTTGATAATAATTTTTTGATGGCTTTTGATAGATTGAAGAAAGAGTCGACCTCAACATCGATCATCACTTCACCAGATTGGTCCCTTCCATTTGAACTCATGTGTGATGCAAGCGATTATGCAATTGGAGCAGTAGTAGGCCAACGAAAGGAAGGAAAGTTACACGTGATCTATTATGCAAGTAAAGTGCTAAATGAAGCACAAATTAACTATGCAACCACGGAAAAGGAGCTTTTGGTGGTGATATTTGCCTTACTTAGTAGGATCTAAAGTTATCATTTATACGGACCATTCAGCTCTTAAATATTTGTTCCATAAAAAAGATGCAAAACCGCGCTTAATTCATTGGATTCTCTTATTGCAGGAATTTGACTTGTAAATAAAGGATAAAAAAGGATCGGAGAACCTTGTGGCAGATCACTTGTCGCGATTAGAGTACGTCCCTACTAATGATCAAGTTCCAATCAAGGAGAATTTTTCAGATGAATTCATTATAGTTCTAACTAAATCTCCATGGTATGCGAACTTCGCTAACTTTTTGGTAAGTGTAGTAATTCCAAGAGAATTCAATTATCACCAAAGGAAGAAATTTTTGCATGATGCTAAAAGCCATTTCTGGGAGGAACCACTACTCTACAAACATTGTGCCGATAATATGGTAAAAAGATGTATTCCTGAGAAAGAGGTACGTGATATTTTATATCATTGTCATAACTTAGAAACGGGGGGTCATTTTAGTACTTCTAAAACCGTGGTTAGGGTGTGGCAATCGGGATTTTATTGGCCTATCATGTACCGGGATGCTAGAGAATATGTTAAAAGTTGTGATGTCTGCCAAATAATTAGAAATATTTCTAGGAAAAATGAAATGCCCTTAACCACATTATTAGAAGTAGAGTTATTTGATGTGTGGGGTATGGATTTTATGGGACCATTTCCTAGTTCTTTCAATAATAAGTATATCTTAGTGGCGGTGGATTATATTTCTAAATGGGTGGAGACAATTATCTCACCTATAAATGATACTAAGGTAGTGTTTAGGTTCCTTAAAAAGAACATTTTTAGTCGATTCGGTATTCTTAGGGCCATAGTAAGTGATGAAGGAAAGCACTTTTGTAATAATCAATTTGATTCTTTATTACTTAAGTATGGTTATAGACACAAGACATTTCTACCATATCACCCCACAAGCAAACAGACAAGCTGAGTTAGCCAACCGAGAGATCAAGCTCATCTTGGAGATAACGGAGAAAAAATGAAGGAAGGATTGGGCAAGACGACTAGATGATGCATTATGAGCTTATTGAACGGCATTTAAGACATCTTTGGAGATGTAGCTGTATCGATTAGTATTTGAAAAAGCTTGTCATTTGTCTGTAGAGATCGAACATAAAATATATTGGGCGATTAAAATGATTAACATGGATTTACATCTTATAGGTGGGAGGAGACTACTTGAGTTAAGCGAACTTGAGGAACACTGGCTACATGCCTACAAGAATACAAAAATCTATAAGGAAAAAGTAAAATATTGGTATGATAAGCATTTTGTATCCAAACAATTTGAGGTGCGGCAAAAAGTGCTATTATACAACTTACGCCTTAGGTTGTTTTCCGGAAAACTAAAATCAAGGTGGTCGGGACCATTTGAAGTCACTCAAGTGTTTTTTTATGGGGCCATTGAAGTGGTGAATGCAAGAAATGAACAGCTCAAGGTCACCGGACAACGATTAAAGCCCTACTTGGCTGGTGAAATCGCTCCTAAAGGACTCATATGTCCTTTGGGTGACTTTTCTTCAACTTGAGAACCCAAACATTTTGAGTCGAGCCAACGACTATAAACAAAAGTGCTAGTTGGGAGGCAACCCAATGTTTTGTTAAAAACGTTAATTTGATATGATTTTATATTTAACGCATGTAATTAAGTTAGTTTGTTGTTTTTGTATCATAGGTTCGGCAAATGGGAGCAAGGATGACCAATTGTGGTGAAAAAAGGAAAAATTTGATCAAGGAACTCAACCCCTCAATTTGTGTTAAAGGTGTTTTCGATCCATTAAAAAGGGGTAAAATGCATGTTTTTATCATTTTACATGTGCGTGCAATGTTAAAATTGGTAAAAGAATGATTTAAAATACATTTTGAGTACTTGGGGGTAATAGTCGAAAAAATTGAGTAAGTATAAATTTCTGCAGAAAAACTGTAAAAGAGCAGAAAACGCGATTCAATAGGTCACGTATTGCATTTTGCGTCTGCAAGGCAGAATACATGATCACCAAAAATACGCGACCTTTCACTAGTCGTGTATTGCATTCTGCATTTGCAAAGAAGAATACGCAAGCACCAGAAATACGCGACCTTATGGTCGCGTATTCACTGGTCGCGGATTGTAGGTCGCATATTCACTGGTCGCGTATTACAATCCGCGTCTACAAGGAAGAATACACGACCCGCAATATGCGACTAGCATGTCACGTATTATGGTTATGTATTGGCTCTTCAAGCATAAAAGAAGAATACGCGAACTCGATTTTCATTCTTCCTCTTCCTTCTACTCGCGTTTTCTCTCCTCCTCTCACACACAATTCACAAAACTCGATTTTTGCTCCACATATTTACTAAAAATCATCAACCCAACACCTTTTGAGCATCACATAACCTTTCTAACCGATTAAAATCCAACAAAAACGCCTAAAATTTGATTTTTTAAGGAATTAAAGGCTAGGGTTCCTAGTTTTAATTTCTTCAATTAGAGGTCAATTGAAGGGTGTTTCATAGGGTTTTTCATATATTTAGCATCACCAAGCATCCTTCTACTTGATTGAGGTAAGTTTCTTCATCAATTCTTCGTATTTTAGAAGTTGAAATTTCTCAATTTCTTGAGTTTTCTGACATCTTCTAATTTCGAATTTTTGATGATATATGTTGATGTCTTTGGCCTCATTTATGCTTATTATGATTAATTAAGCATGTTTACATGTTCATTTGTAGCACATTGATGAATTATCATTTGATTAAAATTGTGAATTGTTATATTTGGACAAAATAGAAAAAGTGCCGTAAATTGTTGGTGAGCCTTTGTTTATAGATGATTATGGCTACAATGGGTTAGGGGTTGATGTTTTGGCATGTAGATTTAGAATAGCGAGTAGTTTCGGTAAATTTTGTAAATTTTTGGGATAATTTTTGCTTAATCATATTTATGACAAATATGGATTATTGTTGCTGATTAATATTTGTTATAAACTTCATTATTACTAATTTCATCAATTGGGACATATTTATTGCCTAATTTAAGTAAATGGTGATTTTGGCAATTTTACATTCATGTCTCTCTTGTTATATTGTTGGGCATTTTTAAATACTCAATTAATTCTTTATGACATAAGGATATGAACTTGTGGTTATTTGAGCCGGATTTGGCTTTTCTACATACATTATTGTCAAATGTGAGAGATAAGTTATAGTACATGGAATGATCGAATTTTTTTTAGGTACTATGGTAAGAGGAAAACAAGTGATTTATTCTTTCTCGAGTAGTGAGGAGACTGAAGAAATGGAAAATAGTGAAGAAGTAGAAGAAACTGAAGACGAGGAGCGATCTCCTTCACCTCTACCTGCTCCTCGACTTCAACGGGAAAGAACTGCACGACAAACCGAGCACGTGATATTTGATAGCGCTAGGTTTTCCACACGGCAGCACCAGGAGTGGTATGAAGCACATGCTAACCTGGAGTTTTTATTTGAAAAGCATGTGAGTTCAGAGGTCAAGACTGCATTTCAGATTTCTGAAGCGTTCGACCAACTTGGTTGGGTGCAGATTCTCAAGTTGCCCACCTACTACTATCCGGAGCTAGTGCGCAGATTCTTAGTTTTATGCCAATATCGTCAACAAAGCACGACATAATGGTGAATTGGTGGAATCTTGGTTTCGGAGAATGCGCGTCTCCTTGTCACTAGAGCGTTTGGCAGCAATATTGGGTTGTCGTAACCAAGGTCCAGCAGTCGATTTGAAGAAGGGATTCGTCACTCCCAATAAGAGGTGGAATCCATCACATGCCATGGCAAGGTTTGGTCTGGAGTACCAATCTTTTCGTTCTTCGAGGAAGGAGACGATAGTTGCTAGCGTTTCAATGTTCGCCATCGCCTCATTATCTATATGATGGCACACAATGTGATCCCTAAGAAGATAGGTCATAGCGAGGTCAGGAAGAGTGATATCTACTTCCTCGTCTATATGTTCCATAATCGGGAGACCTCATACGCCCGTATCCCATTACCGAACATCATCATCAGCTACATATGATCTACGGCGAGGCGTCGGACAATCTCTTTCAAGTTGACATTTCCTTGCCTACTCACATTGGTGTTCGAATAGATGGGGGTCAATTTAGCTATAGCTGCACGACAAGTTATTCACCCAAGTGCCAAGCTAACTGTTGCTTCACTATGTAGCATGGGCATCGCTGTGGCAGCTGTCCACCATTCACTTACGGAGCGGCGTTCCAAAGCGCGGCATGGTGGAGATGAGACTGGTCCATCCACCTCTGCTCCTCCACCATCTCCCCCGGTGCATCATCATCAATCCAACTGACAAAGGCTCTTCACTCGCTTGGATGATATCGATTACCGGTTGGGCAGGATGGACACTCACATGGAGTGTATTGAGACTCACTTGGGCATTCCTCCACCTCCCCCGCAAGATGACGAGAGTGACGCCTGAAGTTCCGTCGAATTTAGATTTTTCTTTCTCTTTGTTTTCCATTTTGTTCTCTTTGTAGTGTTGTAGTTTGTTCTAACTTTTCTTTAAGGGAAGTTTAACTAGCAATTTTTATTTGGTATATTGCAACTTGTGACAGTTACTAGTAGATAGTTGATTGTAGATGGTTGATCGGTCGATGGCTCGTAATTCAAGGTTGAATTGGACCGTAGCTATCTCAACTGGGGAGTAACTTGCTCTTCTTTTGTTTCTTTTCTTTCCCCTACACATTGAGGACACTATGTATGTTAAGTATGGGGGAGAATTATCTGTTGGATTTTACTATGTTTGGACATGTTATTGGAAATATTTTCTTGTCTATCTTGGGTTTGCTGGTAGGGAGTTTCGTCTAATTTAAGGGAAAACTCTATCAAAATTTTTCCAATATCTTGTCCAAAATTGCAAAATTGCCCCAAAAAGTTTTCAATTTTTTCAATTATCCAAGGGGTAACAAGTTCCACATCTTCAGTAACTCAAATTCCTTCTACTTTTGAGATAAATATATGTAACTTGAAAACTTTTTTTTCTGATTTAACTTGGAAATGATTATTATGTGATTATAATTGATATATTTATAGGAAAGTATATCTTGTAAAGTGGAGAAAATTATACCTACATTTTGCATATTTGATGAAATTTTTTCTCTTTATTTGATTTTATATAGTTAAATGATTAATATGGTCGATAAGTGTAACACTTTTCTCATGATTGTTCTTTTTGAGGGACGAGTTATTATCTTCATAAAAAAATGTATAAAAAAAGAGAGAAAAAAGAAAAAAAAGGAAAAAAGAGAATAAGAGTTGTTCTACTCCAATGGTTCTTGTATTTAGTAACCGAGAGTCTTCATCTACACATGTCGACTTTCACATAAAACGGTATGTGAATTAAGAGTATGCAAGGTAACTTGAGTATGTGAAGTGTTGAGTAACCGGTGACCTTCATCTAAAAATGTCGATCATCACGTCAAAAGACACTTTCATAACTTGAGTAATATTTAGCTATATTATATGACTAAATCCCTCTAAGTTAAATAAGAAGATGATCATGAGATTAGATAGTATTTTTTATTGACCATATGAGTTACTTACTTGTGTCATTGTGTGAAGATGAGAAATTGACTTGAACTTGTTATAATAGCAGTATAATTGGTTCTCCTTTACTTGCTATTATGAGTACTTGAGAATTAATGAATGATTGCATAATGGTTACTTACATTGTTCTGGAAGAAATGAAGTTGAAATGTGCACATATGTTTATTTCCAAAAGTTTGGATCATTGTTGGTATGTTTTTCCTATTGCTTGAGGACAAGCAAATATTCAAGTGTGGGGGTATTTGATAAGTATATATTTTACGTGTTTTTAGTGTATTTTATTAATTAATTTTGGTGTGTTTTATCTAGTTTTATAACTAATTAACTAGGATTTTGGTTAAGATTTTGGTTAAAATCGTACATTGTGTGGTTTAAGTGGCAAAAGTGCATTTCTATAGATTTTTATGGTAAAAACTTCATATGTTTGTAGGTTTTATAATTCGATTATCAAACGACATGAATTGAGAAGACAATTGGATGATAATTGATTATTGGAAGAGATTAAAAGGAGACATGAAGTGCAAAGCGTCCAAAATAAGAAATGCAAGTGTAGGCAGCTTGGACACCTTATCGTATTTCTGCAATATCTTGAGTTACAATGATCGGATCAAGGTGATCTTTATATCATTTTGAAACTAAGAGATAGATCTACATTTGGTATGAAGACATCGAAGTCCAATTCAGTTATTTTCCTGGTCAAAAAGTCAAAAAACAGAAGCTTATTTATATGGTCGAGAGCTAAAATAGGGGATTGACCAGTCGAGGGTATTTTGGTCATATCTCAGTTTACAGAGCTCCAAATTAGATGATTCTTGAAGCATTGGAAAGCTAACTCAAAGGTATACACCTTTCACGTTTTACACAAGAGCTAGTTTGACATCCATCATATAGAAAATAGCAGATGAACCAAGGCCAAATTCACAAAAATGAATACGTGATTACTGAATACGTGGGTAGTAGTCGCGTATTGCAGCCTGATTTTTGCAACTTGCTCAGCCACTTGCCTTGTTTTCACACTACTTTCCAGCTATAGTAGGAGAGAGAATTTTGGCTGCACATGCTTGAGATGCAAAAAGCAAAATAAAAGGAGCTTTATGTCTTGTCCAAAACCACCTTTTTGACTCTCTTAACACTAGAAATGTTAGAATCATTATAGGAGAAGAGTAGAACATATGAGAGAGTTCTCATCAGATTTGAGGATAGGAGCTTAGTTGTTAGTCTTGTTTTGTTCTCTCTAGTTATAACTTTTGTGAGAACAATTGGAGACTTCATTGTATAACTCTTTTGTTGAAGAAATAGAAGATCATTGGGAATTTCTTCATTAATCTTGGCTAAACTTTCTTTATCTAGCTTTTACTTGTGATTCAATATGTGTTCTTGCAATGAAGCCATGTTCTTTCTTGTTATATCTTATATGAGTAGCTAAATTTCTAGATTTAGAGAGTAGATAAAGCTTATGACTACTTGATATGAAGTGAATATGATATACACTTGTTACATCTTGTATTAACTTGTCTATTTATGCCTGATTATCACTTGTTGTTGCTTGATCACCAATAGCAAGCTTTTAGTTGTTGTTATTCAATGAAAGTTGGTAATAATGATGGAACAACATGAATAGAGTTTGAGTAGTGGACTCATGAGAATAGAGATATATTTAAGTGGATTAAACTTGCATTTCATGAAGGAAACAAGAGTAGATCTAGTTATTCACCATGAGAATAGGGAAAACTAGACTATTCTAGGCCATTTTATCATGAGAATGAGATTTGGTAATATTGGAAATGAATCCCTAGTTAAACAAGAGTTGTAACAAGAGGTAAATCTATTTACTTGTATCTTTCATGCCATAAGTGGAAATCTATATCCCTAAACTCAAGTATATAGTAGATTTTCTCCATTGTTATCTTGCAAATATCTAGTTAAGATTAGTTAGGTAGTAGCAATCACTACTTTTCTTGCTTAAATAGATTATTAATCTAAATAATGGAGTAAGTAATGACCTAGTACTTGCATAATTGCTCTCTGTGGGATTGACCCGATATTTGTCCTAAACTATTAATTTGACCTATATACTTGCAGTCAAAACAGGTATAATTCGGAACTAAACTTGTACTTATATAAAAAATCAATCAATATGCGAGATTTAAAATTTATGTGTTAGATTTAAAATTTCCTGAGTCTTCTCGTCATATCAGATCTCAACATCAATTTTGAGTTTAAACCAGTTGGATAGCAGATCTGAGAGAATAGACATGCACAGATATCTATAGAGCGGTTTGTTCAATTGGTCAGATTTGATGATTGGTGATTCATAGTGTAATCTTTTATATTTTGTAACTATGTTAAATCTTATGATTTTTCAGATCAAATATATCTGTGACATATTCAATGTATTTTCTACCATTTGTGTAGATTATTTTGTCAAGCAAATTGTACTGGACGATTTCCAGTGAAAAGATTAATAATATTGATTTATGTTTTATCAGAAAAATTATCACTTACTTTTGAAATTAAAATCTAAATTGACAAGTAAAGATTAAACTTTTGCTAGATTATTGGGTTCGAGGATCACCAAGAAAGTCTAAAATCATAACAACCACAAGCCTAGTCAATCTATTGTTTAATTATAGAAAAATATTTTTACCAATTGAAGAAACCATTGAAGAAAACAATTTTTGGTAAAATAAATAGGATTAGTTTTTCATGTAAGTTTATGGATTCATTATATGCATCTCCTTTAAGGTCTGTCCAAACTATGGATCAACCATTTAGATTTGGTCAAATTACATTCACCCCCTTAATCCCACAAGTTCATTAACAGATACACCCTGCCATTAGTAAACTAATGTTGACTATTTAGACCCCGTTTGGGATTGCGGTACTTTTGATAAAAAATACTTTTATGTGCTAAAAATATTTTTAAAGTATTTGGTGAATATCATCCTACAAAATTAGGAATAGAGTTTTTAGTGTTAAAAGTACTTTTAGCAAAAGCTCAAATTTGGTGCTTTTAAAGTAGCTTTTCTGATTATTTCTTCCCTTTTCCATCTCTCTAGAGAAAACTCTCTAACTAAAACTCCCTTTAAGTCTTTCATGAGAGAGAGATCAGATTTTTTTGATCTTTTCCCATGGGAGCAGCCCTCTTTATAGTTTCTTTTCATATGTATAAATAAAATCTCTTCTAAAATTTTCTAATGAGAGTTTCTTCTCTCCTTAGGGTTGTCTAGTGAGAGCTTTCTTTTCACCTAAATTTTTTAGTGAGAGTTTTATTCTATCCCAAGGATTCCTACGGAGAGTTTTTGAGAATTTTTTCAATTTTCTTTTATTAGATTTGAATTTTTTCAAATTTTGATTATCAGATCTAGAATTTCTTGGATCTTCTCGGCAGATCTCACCATAATATCTAGACTTCAAGCAGTTAATTAGCAGATTTGGCGATTGAAAACGTGCATAGATGCCCATAGAGTTACAATTATTTTATCTTATTTTTAAGATTTGGAGTTTTATAATGTAATTTTTATTGTTTTCAAATCTGTAGTATCTTTTTTTTAGATCTGTTCTTTGATATTTATATATGTTTGATGATGTAATTATTGCCATTAGTACAGATTTTAATAAAATTATGATATTTTATCAAAAAGGGTAGCTTTTCTGATTCAAAAAATAAAACATCAAATTTAATCATTTTGTCCTATACTATGAATCAAATAAAGGGATAAACACTTTTAATAAATTTTAAATTACACATTATCCAATACATTAAGTACTTATTCAACTATGTGTCTAAGCAATATATTTAAAAGTTAATAAGTACTTTTATTAAAAACTCTACTATAGAAGTAATTTTCAATAAGCTACCACAATTCCAAACGAGCCCTTAAAATACATAAAGATCCATACAAAC
>NW_020863607.1:0-24365 GCF_003713205.1 Coffea eugenioides
TAAATTCATCCTTTCCATCCTACAATCAAACCCAATCACATAGCAATTATCCACAATTGCTCAAAACTAGAAAACAGTTTTGACGTCCTTTTGCGGTAATGGCACCAAAGGTACTACGAGTATCGGATGGAGGTCCAAGACCCACCGTTTCGAAGCTAAGAACCAGGGCTACAACAATGTAGAAGGTCACTCAGTCCAAATCCTAGCACAACTAGGTCAAATATGCAGAAAACCAACCCAGAATCGTAATTACAGGTTCCCAAATCACACAATGCTGTAATTCGTCCAACTCAGTCTACACAGGTCCAAATCCATTGATTCCAAAGGCATATGATAGGTAAGACATCAAGCTACATTTCATCAGAAGACACCAACAGCAAAATCCAAAGCAATTCCAGTCAAAACAGACGATTACAATCACAGTTCGCACATTCTGATCACCCAGAACAGCAACAGTAAAAACGACATATCTCATTCTACACTACTCCAAATGACCTGAAATTTTGTAGACACCTCTAAAATGTCATTTCCTACAACTTTCATGTTTTGAGCTAAGGCCAATTCGGCCTCTATATATGACCTAAAATTTCGGACAGAATGTAGCTTCAAGAACCCTAATTTTCCAGAATTTCTTCCAAACCCAAAATTGGTTGCAATTGTCCACTTTTTCCACCTTCTAGCTTCATTACATAACATTTCCAATCATCATACAAGGCCACAACATCATGATCACATTAAACCAGAAAATTCACCAATAAATTGTAAACTTCACCATTCATCCCAAACCAAGAAATAAACCACAATTTCCAACACTATAGCCACCATTAGGCACAATTTAAGCATCATTAGGTGTAAGAGGAAGTTACCAAGTAAACAAGAAAGAGGAAGTTGTAGAACACCTTAGCTTCTCAAACAAATTTCACCAAAACACTCACTAGCACCAAATGGAAGAATTTGATGGAGTAGAAACAAATTTCAGCACTTGGGTTGGATGATTTGAGCTAGATGTTAGCTAAAATGGTGAAGAGCTCTCTTCCTTTCTTCCTTAAGGTTGGTCGGCCAAAGAAGAGAAAGAAATGGTGATTTTTGTGGCAAATTTGAGATATTTAATCAACAATTAGTAAGAAAGGTCAAAAGTCAAACAAGTCAAATAAGTGGCAACCTCTCTTATAGTGACACATGTCACTTCATTAATGCAACTCTATCCTTTTGTCTCTCCAATAAAAATATCTTAACACTTTGTAAAATAATATCACTTAATACAAAATTCCAACAAGTGGTTAAAAATATAATGCATTTACCGCACTAGCGGGTCCCACGTCCAAAATACGCTTTTAATGTCTCAAAAACTAACCGATACTAGAAAAATCATTTTAAAACTATTTTGCCTCATAAACTTTATCTGGGAAATTTTTCTAATCAAGAAAATGTAGAAAAGGCGGGCGATTAAATAAAATAAACCCTAGAAAATTAGAAAATTTCCGGGTTCTCAAACTCATTTTTTTTCGGGGCGTCACAATCTCCCCTCCTTTAAAGAATGTCGTCCTCGACATTCCATCTTGTACCAATCAAGTCGAGACATCCCGCAAGAATCTCTCAAGCATTCCAAGCAGACACTAAGAGTCAAATCAAACCCACAGTCCGGCATCCTAAACTTCAATCCTAGGATACACTACAGAGATCTGAAGCCTAAGCTCTGATACCAACTGTGACGACCCCACATCCCCCTAAGGCGAACCAGAGGGTTCGGCGGGCCGCCTGCCCAGCTCTCGCCGGGACTCAGTCGTTCACTACATTCCTCAAACAGATACAAGATAAAATCTCAAATATAAATCAAATATTCCAACATTTACATATCAAAAGCGAAGCGTCCACGCTTCCGCAGCGCCACTCTGATCCATGATCCCAATTTATTATACAGGAGGAAATCCAAAACAAGCCTACAAACATCCAATCAATTCTAAACGTTCAATACAATCCCAATATGAATGATTACACAAAAGGAAATCCAAGTTCAATCCATACATGATATAATCCATGATAAACACTACAAGCCACTCCTTCGCCTTGAGCCCTGTGGAGGGGAATAAAACATTTTGGGGTGAGCTAGAAGCTCAGCGAGTAACCAAGAAATTCAGTTATCAAATCAGTTTCACAATCGTTCATTTCAATAATGTCATGCTTCAACAATCAATGCACTTTCACTTCTCTCATGAGCCAGTGAAATCATGGTACTTAGACGTCCAACGCTCCAAACAATCATTTAACATTGAACATTGAACATTGAGCCCATTGGTGCTCTACAGGAACATTAAACGGTGGAGGAGACGTCGGAGTCTAGCACCCGAATTCCAAGTACTCATTTGAGCCAAAACATGTCAAGAACTTATATGCCGGCACACAGGATATGCAATCAAAGAAACGATGCAAGAAACATTTTAACGTAACGTTGCAAGTAGTTTAAGGTCACTCACCTCCACGGCTCACAATCCTCGTCCAATATAGCCAATTCCATCATTCAAGTCCAAGCCTTTCACATGAAACTTAAGGTAACCAACGCTATTAAAAATCGGACAGCATTTCCCCATAAATTCATCCTTTCCATCCTACAATCAAACCCAATCACATAGCAATTAACCACAATTGCTCAAAACTAGAAAACAGTTTTGACGTCCTTTTGCGGTAATGGCACCAAAGGTACTACGAGTATCGGATGGAGGTCCAAGACCCACCGTTTCGAAGCTAAGAACCAGGGCTACAACAATGTAGAAGGTCACTCAGTCCAAATCCTAGCACAACTAGGTCAAATATGCAGAAAACCAACCCAGAATCGTAATTACAGGTTCCCAAATCACACAATGCTGTAATTCGTCCAACTCAGTCTACACAGGTCCAAATCCATTGATTCCAAAGGCATATGATAGGTAAGACATCAAGCTACATTTCATCAGAAGACACCAACAGAAAAATCCAAAGCAATTCCAGTCAAAACAGACGATTACAATCACAGTTCGCACATTCTGATCACCCAGAACAGCAACAGTAAAAACGACATATCTCATTCTACACTACTCCAAATGACCTGAAATTTTGTAGGCACCTCTAAAATGTCATTCCCTACAACTTTCATGTTTTGAGCTAAGGGCCAATTCGGCCTCTATTCTATGACTCTAAAATTTTCGGAACAGAATGTAGCTTCTAAAGAACCCTAATTTTTCCAGAATTCTTCCAAACACCAAAATTTTGCGTTTGCAATTGTCCACTTTTTCCACCTTTCTAGCTTCATTACATAACATTTCCAATCATCATTACAAGGCGACAACATTCATGATCACATTAAACCAGAAAATTCACAATAAATTGTAAACTTTCACCATTTCAATCCCAAACCAAGAAATAAACCACAATTTCAACACTATAGCCCACCATTAGGGCAAATTTAAAGCATTCATTAGGTGTTAAGAGGAAGTGTAAGCACCATCCTTACCAATGTTAAACAAGAAAGAGGAAGTTGTTAGAAACACCTTAGCTCTTCAAACCAAAACTTCACCAAATCACTCACTAGCACCAAATGGAAGAATTTGATGGAGTAGAAACAAATTTCAGCACTTGGGTTGGATGATTTGAGCTAGATGTTAGCTAAAATGGTGAAGAGCTCTCTTCCTTTCTTCCTTAAGGTTGGTCGGCCAAAGAAGAGAAAGAAATGGTGATTTTTGTGGCAAATTTGAGATATTTAATCAACAATTAGTAAGAAAGGTCAAAAGTCAAACAAGTCAAATAAGTGGCAACCTCTCTTAAAGTGACACATGTCACTTCATTAATGCAACTCTATCCTTTTGTCTCTCCAATAAAAATATCTTAACACTTTGTAAAATAATATCACTTAATACAAAATTCCAACAAGTGGTTAAAAATATAATGCATTTACCGCACTAGCGGGTCCCACGTCCAAAATACGCTTTTAATTTCTCAAAAACTAACCGATACTAGAAAAATCATTTTAAAACTATTTTTGCTCATAAACTTTATCTGGGGAATTTTTCTAATCAAGAAAATGTAGAAAAGGCGGGCGATTTAAAAAATAAACCCTAGAAAATTAGAAAATTTCCGGGTTCTCAAACTCATTTTTTTTTTCGGGGCGTCACAATCTCCCCTCCTTAAAAGAATGTCGTCCTCGACATTCCATCTTGTACCAATCAAGTCGAGACATCCCGCAAGAATCTCTCAAGCATTCCAAGCAGACACTAAGAGTCAAATCAAACCCACAGTCCGGCATCCTAAACTTCAATCCTAGGATACAGTACAGAGATCTGAAGCCTAAGCTCTGATACCAACTGTGACGACCCCACATCCCCCTAAGGCGAACCAGAGGGTTCGGCGGGCCGCCTGCCCAGCTCTCGCCGGGACTCAGTCGTTCACTACATTCCTCAAACAGATACAAGATAAAATCTCAAATATAAATCAAATATTCCAACATTTACATATCAAAAGCGAAGCGTCCACGCTTCCGCAGCGCCACTCTGATCCATGATCCCAATTTATTATACAGGAGGAAATCCAAAACAAGCCTACAAACATCCAATCAATTCTAAACGTTCAATACAATCCCAATATGAATGATTACACAAAAGGAAATCCAAGTTCAATCCATACATGATATAATCCATGATAAACACTACAAGCCACTCCTTCGCCTTGAGCCCTGTGGAGGGGAATAAAACATTTTGGGGTGAGCTAGAAGCTCAGCGAGTAACCAAGAAATTCAGTTATCAAATCAGTTTCACAATCGTTCATTTCAATAATGTCATGCTTCAACAATCAATGCACTTTCACTTCTCTCATGAGCCAGTGAAATCATGGTACTTAGACGTCCAACGCTCCAAACAATCATTTAACATTGAACATTGAACATTGAGCCCATTGGTGCTCTACAGGAACATTAAACGGTGGAGGAGACGTCGGAGTCTAGCACACGAATTCCAAGTACTCATTTGAGCCAAAACATGTCAAGAACTTATATGCCGGCACACAGGATATGCAATCAAAGAAACGATGCAAGAAACATTTTAACGTAACGTTGCAAGTAGTTTAAGGTCACTCACCTCCACGGCTCACAATCCTCGTCCAATATAGCCAATTCCATCATTCAAGTCCAAGCCTTTCACATGAAACTTAAGGTAACCAACGCTATTAAAAATCGGACAGCATTTCCCCATAAATTCATCCTTTCCATCCTACAATCAAACCCAATCACATAGCAATTAACCACAATTGCTCAAAACTAGAAAACAGTTTTGACGTCCTTTTGCGGTAATGGCACCAAAGGTACTACGAGTATCGGATGGAGGTCCAAGACCCACCGTTTCGAAGCTAAGAACCAGGGATACAACAATGTAGAAGGTCACTCAGTCCAAATCCTAGTACAACTAGGTCAAATATGCAGAAAACCAACCCAGAATCGTAATTGCAGGTTCCCAAATCACACAATGCTGTAATTCGTCCAACTCAGTCTACACAGGTCCAAATCCATTGATTCCAAAGGCATATGATAGGTAAGACATCAAGCTACATTTCATCAGAAGACTCCAACAACAAAATCCAAAGCAATTCCAGTCAAAACAGACGATTACAATCACAGTTCGCACATTCTGATCACCCAGAACAGCAACAGTAAAAACGACATATCTAATTCTACACTACTCCAAATGACCTGAAATTTTGTAGGCCCCTCTAAAATGTCATTCCCTACAACTTTCATGTTTTGAGCTAAGGCCAATTCGGCCTCTATCTATGACCTAAAATTTCGGACAGAATGTAGCTTCAAGAACCCTAATTTTCCAGAATTTCTTCCAAACCCAAAATTGGTTGCAATTGTCCACTTTTTCCACCTTCTAGCTTCATTACATAACATTTCCAATCATCATACAAGGCCACAACATCATGAACACATTAAACCAGAAAATTCACCAATAAATTGTAAACTTCACCATTTCATCCCAAACCAAGAAATAAACCACAATTTCCAACACTATAGCCACCATTAGGCACAATTTAAGCATCATTAGGTGTAAGAGGAAGTGTAAGCACCACTTACCAAGTAAACAAGAAAGAGGAAGTTGTAGAACACCTTAGCTTCTCAAACAAACTTCACCAAAACACTCACTAGCACCAAATGGAAGAATTTGATGGAGTAGAAACAAATTTCAGCACTTGGGTTGGATGATTTGAGCTAGATGTTAGCTAAAATGGTGAAGAGCTCTCTTCCTTTCTTCCTTAAGGTTGGTCGGCCAAAGAAGAGAAAGAAATGGTGATTTTTTGTGGCAAATTTGAGATATTTAATCAACAATTAGTAAGAAAGGTCAAAAGTCAAACAAGTCAAATAAGTGGCAACCTCTCTTAAAGTGACACATGTCACTTCATTAATGCAACTCTATCCTTTTGTCTCTCCAATACAAATATCTTAACACTTTGTAAAATAATATCACGTAATACAAAATTCCAACAAGTGGTTAAAAATATAATGCATTTACCGCACTAGCGGGTCCCACGTCCAAAATACGCTTTTAATTTCTCAAAAACTAACCGATACTAGAAAAATCATTTTAAAACTATTTTTGCTCATAAACTTTATCTGGGGAATTTTTCTAATCAAGAAAATGTAGAAAAGGCGGGCGATTAAATAAAATAAACCCTAGAAAATTAGAAAATTTCCGGGTTCTCAAACTCATTTTTTTTCGGGGCGTCACAATCTCCCCTCCTTAAAAGAATGTCGTCCTCGACATTCCATCTTGTACCAATCAAGTCGAGACATCCCGCAAGAATCTCTCAAGCATTCCAAGCAGACACTAAGAGTCAAATCAAACCCACAGTCCGGCATCCTAAACTTCAATCCTAGGATACACTACAGAGATCTGAAGCCTAAGCTCTGATACCAACTGTGACGACCCCAAATCCCCCTAAGGCGAATCAGAGGGTTCGGCGGGCCGCCTGCCCAGCTCTCGCCGGGACTCAGTCGTTCACTACATTCCTCAAACAGATACAAGATAAAATCTCAAATATAAATCAAATATTCCAACATTTACATATCAAAAGCGAAGCGTCCACGCTTCCGCAGCGCCACTCTGATCCATGATCCCAATTTATTATACAGGAGGAAATCCAAAACTAGCCTATAAACATCCAATCAATTCTAAACGTTCAATACAATCCCAATATGAATGATTACACAAAAGGAAATCCAAGTTCAATCCATACATGATATAATCCATGATAAACACTACAAGCCACTCCTTCGCCTTGAGCCCTGTGGAGGGGAATAAAACATTTTGGGGTGAGCTAGAAGCTCAGCGAGTAACCAAGAAATTCAGTTATCAAATCAGTTTCACAATCGTTCATTTCAATAATGTCATGCTTCAACAATCAATGCACTTTCACTTCTCTCATGAGCCAGTGAAATCATGGTACTTAGACGTCCAACGCTCCAAACAATCATTTAACATTGAACATTGAACATTGAGCCCATTGGTGCTCTACAGGAACATTAAACGGTGGAGGAGACGTCGGAGTCTAGCACACGAATTCCAAGTACTCATTTGAGCCAAAACATGTCAAGAACTTATATGCCGGCACACAGGATATGCAATCAAAGAAACGATGCAAGAAACATTTTAACGTAACGTTGCAAGTAGTTTAAGGTCACTCACCTCCACGGCTCACAATCCTCGTCCAATATAGCCAATTCCATCATTCAAGTCCAAGCCTTTCACATGAAACTTAAGGTAACCAACGCTATTAAAAATCGGACAGCATTTTCCCATAAATTCATCCTTTCCATCCTACAATCAAACCCAATCACATAGCAATTAACCACAATTGCTCAAAACTAGAAAACAGTTTTGACGTCCTTTTGCGGTAATGGCACCAAAGGTACTACGAGTATCGGATGGAGGTCCAAGACCCACCGTTTCGAAGCTAAGAACCAGGGCTACAACAATGTAGAAGGTCACTCAGTCCAAATCCTAGCACAACTAGGTCAAATATGCAGAAAACCAACCCAGAATCGTAATTGCAGGTTCCCAAATCACACAATGCTGTAATTCGTCCAACTCAGTCTACACAGGTCCAAATCCATTGATTCCAAAGGCATATGATAGGTAAGACATCAAGCTACATTTCATCAGAAGACACCAACAGCAAAATCCAAAGCAATTCCAGTCAAAACAGGCGATTACAATCACAGTTCGCACATTCTGATCACCCAGAACAGCAACAGTAAAAACGACATATCTCATTCTACACTACTCCAAATGACCTGAAATTTTGTAGGCACCTCTAAAATGTCATTCCCTACAACTTTCATGTTTTGAGCTAAGGCCAATTCGGCCTCTATATATGACCTAAAATTTCGGACAGAATGTAGCTTCAAGAACCCTAATTTTCCAGAATTTCTTCCAAACCCAAAATTGGTTGCAATTGTCCACTTTTTCCACCTTCTAGCTTCATTACATAACATTTCCAATCATCATACAAGGCCACAACATCATGATCACATTAAACCAGAAAATTCACCAATAAATTGTAAACTTCACCATTTCATCCCAAACCAAGAAATAAACCACAATTTCCAACACTATAGCCACCATTAGGCACAATTTAAGCATCATTAGGTGTAAGAGGAAGTGTAAGCACCACTTACCAAGTAAACAAGAAAGAGGAAGTTGTAGAACACCTTAGCTTCTCAAACAAACTTCACCAAAACACTCACTAGCACCAAATGGAAGAATTTGATGGAGTAGAAACAAATTTCAGCACTTGGGTTGGATGATTTGAGCTAGATGTTAGCTAAAATGGTGAAGATCTCTCTTCCTTTCTTCCTTAAGGTTGGTCGGCCAAAGAAGAGAAAGAAATGGTGATTTTTTGTGGCAAATTTGAGATATTTAATCAACAATTAGTAAGAAAGGTCAAAAGTCAAACAAGTCAAATAAGTGGCAACCTCTCTTAAAGTGACACATGTCACTTCATTAATGCAACTCTATCCTTTTGTCTCTCCAATACAAATATCTTAACACTTTGTAAAATAATATCACGTAATACAAAATTCCAACAAGTGGTTAAAAATATAATGCATTTACCGCACTAGCGGGTCCCACGTCCAAAATACGCTTTTAATTTCTCAAAAACTAACCGATACTAGAAAAATCATTTTAAAACTATTTTTGCTCATAAACTTTATCTGGGGAATTTTTCTAATCAAGAAAATGTAGAAAAGGCGGGCGATTAAATAAAATAAACCCTAGAAAATTAGAAAATTTCCGGGTTCTCAAACTCATTTTTTTTCGGGGCGTCACAGCTGCGCCTTCTAACTGGAAAACGGCGAAGGTAACTTTTCTCTCTTCAGTGTAATGTAATGCGGCGAATATATCCTCCATTCGCTCGAACCAATTCTCGGCAACTTTGGGTTCACGTCCTCTAAGAAATTTTGGAGGAGCAAACTTTTGAAACTGCTCCAGGGCCCTATCCTCACCTACTTCAGGGTCCCTTTGTTAGTTACCAGGTACTTGACCCTGCTGGTCAACCAAGCGGGCCAATAAGTCAGTCATTCGGTTGATAGCCGTAGCTACCTGGTCCCCTCAATCACCTCGGGGTCCCTGGTTCTGATTCGCCACAGAACCTTGTTCTTCCCCTTGGTCTTGGACTTTCCTGGATTCTCGCCCACGGCCCCGAGCATGTCTTTGTCTAGTCTCCATTATCACTCATTGGCCTAGTGCCCACGTATAGCAACTAACAGGGTAAGCAAATATGGGTATACAATAGATGCTTATTCATATTTAAAAGTCAAATAAGAAATTGAATCGGAGTCACGGTAAATGAGTGAAAATGCAAAGCAGATAAAAGCCAATGTCGAAATAAAGTCAAGGTCAAGGTCAAAGTCAAAGGTCAAAAGTCAACAGTCAAAGCATTATATATTAAAAGGCTCATAGCAGTCATTTACAAGGTAACAGAACCAAAAATAGCAAGTACGAGTCTTAAAAGTACAGATATAGTCGTACAGTCATATCAAGCAAAAACCTAGTGCGAGTTGTCAAAAGAAAGTTGTACAACCACCAAGTCATCACCTCCCCTATCCTTTCTATGTACAGTAGTCAAAATCGTCCAAAGTAGTAGCCTAAGAGTAAAGGCTTAGTCCGCCGTAGGACTAGTTGACCCACCAGACTAGGCGGGTTCATCTCCGACCTCGTCTTTTATGTAAGAAGCCTCATCGCTCTCATCCCCAAGTAAGCCATCACAAATGTTCAAAATTGATTCAGCTCTAACGCTCACTTTCCTGGCCCTCTTAACCATGCGCTCCTGCGCTTCTCCAAGTTGTGCACAGAGGTCATCTACCCTATCTTGGCCTTCAACCACATTGTACTCAAGCTTCTTAATCCGATCGGCTTGCGTTTTAACAATTTCCTTCAGTTGATTCACCTCAGCTTCAAGCCTCGAATTGTCCCTCGCGAGCACTTTTCGTTCCTTCACTACGGCCAACACTACTTCATTAAGGTAAGTGTGAGAACTCGTAATTTTCTCATTTTCTAGGGTTTTTCTCATTAATGGCATGTTTTCTGCATTTTCTTTATTAGGAAACTTTTTTCGATAATTTTTATGAGTAAATATAGTTTTTAGATGATTTTTCTAGTATCGGTTAGGTTTTGAGAAATTAAGAGCATATACCGGACGTGGGACCCGCTAGTGCGGAAAGTTCGAAAAAATTCGGCCAACTAGGTTAAGTTTTGGATACTGGGTGTTATGAGATAATTAGAGGTTGCTATTTGGATTGGTGTGAGAGGAAACAAAGAGATAGAGATGCATTAATTATAGTGACAAGTGTCACCATATGGTTAGTGGTTACTTTTGACTACTATTCATACTTTTACCCTTTTACTAAAATTACTCAAAAAAATTGACCAAAATTCACTCCAAATTTGCAAGCTCATAGCCGGCCCTCTCCAAGAAAGAAAGAAAGAGAACTCTTTAAGTTTTTGCTTCAATCTTGCTCAAATCTACCAAATCAACCACTTAATCTTGCTTTTGTTCCATAGAAAACCTTAAGTGAGTGATTGTGAGGTGTTTAGTGGAGTTGTTTGGAAGGCTAAGGTGATTAGTTGCTCCCTCTCTTGTGTTGCTAATGTGAGTAGTGAAGGAACCCCTCTCCTCCATCTAATGATGTTTAATTCATGATTTGTGGTAGTTTAAGATGTAATTTTATGGATTATATCTTGATTTCTGGTCGGTGACTTCTTCCAAGTCGCGAAGCTGCGACCTTGGAATTGTGCAATCTGTCCGTGTTCTGTTAGTTCCAATCCCTATTGACTTTTGTGTGTTGAATCCACTCGTGTCTTGCTGACATTACTTCAACCGCTTGGGTCCAGTAACTAAGGATGTCCCACGGTGTTGAGAGTTGTGTCCAAGTCTTACAACAACACATCGAGTCATAAGAATTTCTGTCTTGCCGCACTTGATATTGTTTTCCTTGCACTGACCAATCTGACCGAATTGTCTCCTTATTGTTAGTGCATGTCTATTGTTCAGCTTTTGTTGTCTGTTGCCTTCGTGATTAAGTGCCAAACCTGAAACAAAAAAAAAAAAGAAAAAAAAAAATACAGCCGCTAAGGCTTTCTTTGGTTCCTTCATATCGTGTCTTGTGGTGTTGTGTGCAATCTGCCAGAAGCTCTTTGTTGCAAATTGCTACTGATTCCGGCCAGGTTGGAGTCTATTTTGTGTCGTTTGGGTTGTGCAAACAACCCAGCAAAAGGGTCAAAAAAAAAAAAAGAGTGTCGCATACCGTTGTCCTTGAGTCGCGTTTGCTGGAATTTTCGTTCTTGCATTACCAAACCTGTGTTGCTTATGAGCCTTGAACCCTTGTGTCGATTCTTGCAAATCCTGGAAACCAACACCGAACTTGAGTAGATCTTGAGTGTCCTGATCAGAAGTCTTGAAGCTCTTGGATCAACCGCAACTGTTTTGGAAAGCCCTTACTCGCACAATCACAGGTTTCTTGAAAATTGGGAGGAGCACTTCTATTTTCTTGGCAACCTTGTGCTTTGATCCGAAGGATCAATTGTTGGGACAGGAACCTGAGTTCGTGAAAACACTCAGAGAGCCGCAGAAAAAAAAAGAAGAAAAAAAAAAGAAGAAAAAAAAAAGAAGAAAAAGAAAACAAGAGAAAGAAACAAAAATCTATAGAACCAGCCGCTAGGTTTCTTTTGCTCCCCATCGTACTCTTTGTGTCTTGGTATTGCATGCAATCTGTTTTGCTGTCTCTTGCTATTGTTTGCCCAGATCCTAGTCCTTTCGTTGTGTTGCAGAGTCATTTTGGGTGTGCAAAACAGCCACCAAAAGAGAAAAAAAAAAAAATTACAGCCGCAACTAGGGCCTTCTTCCCTTCTTGCCGCAACTAGGATTTTCCTTTTAGCGTTGTGTTGTGCACCAATCTGTCCAGAAATTTCGGTCACTAGATGGCTCTAGTTTTTGTCCAGTTTGTAGTTTAATTCATGTGGGGTCTTGTGTGTTTGGACTGTGTACCAAAAAAAAAAAAAAAAACAGAACCGAATTTGAAGTTCTTGCACAAAGAAAGTCGGATCTCTTGAACCTTGGGCCAATTGGATTTTGATCTCAAAAGGATCTTGGATTCTTACTCTACAAATCTCGAATTTTTGAATTCTTGAAGGATTGAACGTCTTACCAGCTTGCTTCAAAACAGTTTAAACAAAAATAAATAAATAAAGAGGAGGAAGAAAGGCAAGAAATCTGGGATACATAGCAGTCCAAGGCATACTTTTTCCCAAGTGAGATTCGGATCTCCACTAACTCCCAAATCTGAGTACCTTCCAATTCCTTGTTGGACACTAAATTGGGAACTTCGTGATTCCTAAAATCTAACAACTAGATCCACCGCCCCTACCACAAACACAACTCAAACAGGCTTCCTCAACCGACCAAGTCAGCTCTAGGAAACTCCCCAAACACACAAACCAAAGCTGCCAATTCCAAAACCGATACCATACCATTCCTTGTGCTGACCAGAAACCGACACTAGCACTCAATTTGTCCCAGTCAGCTTTATTGTGTTTTCAAGTGTCCAAGTAGGTTCTAGTTTCAGCTTTGAGTCGGTTAGGACAGGGGTAAATATCCCAAGAAAATCAAGCGAATCAAAAGGACCATCCTCCTCGTCGGCTAGAGCTTTTGAGTGTCCTTCTTAATTTTTTGTAGCTTTTGTGCCCATTCTTTTTCCAGTTTTTATTCTTGAATATATTCTACCAATCCATTCTTAGTGTCTTAATTTTGTTTTCCAAGAAAATCTCTACTCTTACGAACCTCAAATTCTAGCGTGAACTTGTTTTTGAGCTACACTTGAGCACTTGGAGAATTCTACTTTCTTCAAGGTTTGCAAGGGGCTGTGAGAAAATCTTTGGTGAGGACTACTTGAGGGACAAATTAGAGTGCAAACACTGAGTGACGAGTGCATACACGTGAGCTTGTGTGTTGTGAGAAATTTCTCTTCTCTGCTAACCAATTTTGCAGGTCACTTAACCATGCCTCGTGGAGTTGCATCTCATTCATATCATCAAGAATTCTTAGAGAACGAGCCTCTTAAGAGGAGGGGTTCCAAGCGAACTACTACCAAGTACTCTAGTTCCACACGTTCCATCTCCGAGCATTCACAACATGAGTTTCATCCACTTCAGGAGGAAATGGATCATTTTCGTGCCTTGTGCGTATATGAAAGATATAAGCGTACTTGTAATGAGTATGAGGAGGAGCAAAGGAGTTTGCGTCGAGCATCTAAGCCAAGGTCTTCATCAAGCAAACGAGCATCATCTAAGGAGTGTTGTGACAATCGAGTCATGAATTCTCGAATTGAATCAAAGACTCGTGAATCGAAGACTGATTTCCGAAGCCGGACTAAAGAATTATTTGACTCTATGATGGGAGAAATTAGCCAAGTGCTGAAATCATATTTTGAGCAACTTACTCATGTGTCAACCAATGGTGGTAAAGATGTTCCTTCTAGTCCGCCATTGATTGAAGAAATATCTACGAATGCTAGCAATGAACTTGAGATTGAAAACCTTGAAGTCCCATCTACACAAGGTAGTTGTTGTGAGAACCCTAAATTTTCATTTTTCCTCCGCATTGATTGATGCTTATTTTTCCTTTTGAAAATAAAAAGAATTTGGTAAGGAGGGTTTCATTTCATATATGTGAACATGTGTTTGTGTGTATTAAGTATTTGTGCATGAGTTTGTGGATGGAACTTGGGAAAAAGAAAAAAAAAAAAATTTTCGAAAGAACTAAGGATCGAATCCGGCCGGAAATCCGGCCAGTTCTTGGCCGGATTGGTGGCCGGATTGCTTGACGTTTTTGAAAAAAAATTGGTTGAGCTACTGCCTCATATCCGGCCTGGAATCCGGCCGGAAATCCGGCCAGAAACCGGCCGGATTCTGATGGGACAGCAGCTTTGACTTGCGATTTCTCTTCCTTCTTATCTTGTTTTGGTCCAAAAATATCTTCATTTCTTCCTTGCTCAGCCGTGGCTTTTGAGAGAAAAGACCAAGCAAAGCTCTTCCAATTCTAGTTTCAATTTTCTCTTTGATCTTGAGTTTTCACCATTTGATTTCTAATTCCTTCCATACAAGTGCTAGCTAGGAGGGGTTTAAGGGATTGGTGGAGTGAGTTTTGGAGTTGGAGCTCTAAGCTATCATTTCTCCTTAAGTTTCAAGGTAAACTATCTAGAAATTTCCTTGTACTTCTTATGCTTGTAAAGTAGTGGATTAGAGATGTTACATGTGTAGTCTTGTAGCTAAGTTTATGGGTTTAAGTAGAGGTATAGCAAATTTCTGTTTTATAGGTAAAATTTCTGTTTTATGATGATTAATGTTTGGGCATGATTTGGTAGTTGATAAGAGTAATTTTGAACTTGAGAATGTTGGTTTTACTTGTCTTCAAAGAATTTCAGCTTTTGTAGCAAAATTTCCAGTTTTAGGGTTTATATTTTGCTCCTTGATGTGGTTGCATTTGAAGGATATTGTGGTCTTAATTCAAGGTGTTTAATAGCTTGTTGTTTGTGGGAAAGATTGTGGTGAATTTGAGGAGTGAATTGGTATTGAGGTTTGGTTGGAAAAGTAAGGAAAAACTAAAGGAAGTGCTGTCAAAATTTTCGTAAGAGTTTCTGCGCAGTCTTAGGAAACTTGCTATATCTTGATGTAGGAATATTGGAATTGAGTTCCGTTTGTTGCGTTTTAAACTAGACTCATAGGGCTATAAACCGTGTAAGTTTCAGACCCTGTTTCTATTTGTGAAATTTATGGTGATTTTTCAAATTTGACTGAAAATTGTAACCTGTTCTGTCTTGTGATGGTTAAAGCAGTACCTTGCGACCTAAACTTGCCCGACTTGTGTTCTGAATCATAAGATGGTGTTTTCTGGAAAGTTATAACTCTTTGAATGTAGTTTCCAACGGTGTAAATTTTATCAATTTTGGACTTACAAAACTTGAGATACGATTTTTCTTATAGGGTTGTGCAAAACTGGAAAAATCCTGTTTTCCGAGTAATGATTGTTACTCCTTTAAGATGTACGATTTTTCATGCCTTTAAGACCGATTGTTACTCCTTTTCACTCCGAAGTCGCATTGCCTTTGCATTAATGGTTCATGTGGTTATGCACAGGACTTGTAACCGAGTTACTTGCAAATTTCTTTGATTCCAATTGTAATGTCAAGTCGTAAGTGTTTGTCTTGCTTGTTCTAGGAGGTGCCAGCGAGTAAAATCACACTTGGCAAGGAAACTTTTGAAACTATTCTTGTTTCATCTGGTGAGTGTACCACCCCTTGTATTGTTGCTATTTGAGCTATCTGTACGTGAAATCTATGACATAAATGACTGTGAATCCTGTTTAGTGTGATTGAGATGAGGGTGTACTTTATCACACTCGTACTCTTGCCTGTGTGGTATAAACTGCAATCTATTACTTGTACATGTTATGAACTTGAACCTGTTACCTGTACTTGTTATAATGTCGTTTGGATGCGTCCAACGGCTTTCTTATTAAACCTGAGCTCAACCTCATGGGGAGTTAATTAAATCGAGCCATGCAAGGGCTTGGTCGAGGAAATTGACAATCCGTGGGTGCCTGCTTTATGGAATTCTTGAGTATTGAGACTCTTGAATCCCGGTATACTCGAGTATTACCATTCCTGTTTCTATTCGGCGTTCGGGCCCGGTAAGGGGTATGAATGGTGGACGGGACTTGGCGTTAAAGCGGTGTTCTACTGGACGGGTTTTCTTATTTGAAAGTTGACGGAGGGTCATCATAGTCGGATCAAGTACTGCAATGGGAAATTGGCTCCTGAGAGCCATCTGTATCCTTTCTGTCTGGATTGTTTATGTGATTAATTGAACATGGAATTACTTGGTCCTTGACTGTATCTCTTTATTTTGGTACCTCATTGGGCTTATAGCTCACCCCGTTTTGTTATCCTTGTTTTCCTTACAGGAAAATCTTTTGGAAGCATGAGTTGAGCTGGTTATATATATTCTTTTGTATAGCTCCTCAATAGATGGAAACCTTGAATGTATTTTGATCAAACAACTCCCTTTTGAATTGTAACATTGTGATCATGTATATATTTAAAAGTATTTGCTTATGTAAACGTGTTACCCCTCTCCAACGTGTTCATTCGTTATGGTTGCCTGGAGTTATTGAAACTACGGAGGTTTCGGACGAGTATACTCAAGCGTGAGAAGGTAGAGAAACAAATTGTGGCAGGGACTTCCAACCTTATAGCTTGGTGGTTTCTGTATTGTTCGTTTCCTTTGGTTCCTGTCACGCGTACTTTAGAGCGGTAAGTGTAGTGATCGACTGAGTCCCGGCGAGAGCTGGGCAGGCGGTCCGCCGAACCCTCTGGTTCGCCTTAGGGGGAGGTGGGGTCGTTACAAGTGGTATCAGAGCCACTTCGCGTGGTCTCTGCGCGGAGTGAGCTTGGGCCAAGTGGCGTTATGGTCCTGATTTTGTGAATATTTATGAATGTCTAAGTGCTCTTTGAGCATAAGTCATGGATCGTGAAGTGTTATAAGTATTAAACTTTTATTATGGTGCTTGAAGATAGTAGATCTGTAGGTCAGGTGGGAATCTCGATTGTAGATGAATTACTCTTGGGCCTGGCCAGCCCGAGTGGTGAACTTATCTTATTTTGGGATTCTTGTACCCGGCTACTATATAGATGAGAGCCTAGGTTAGAGATCGCTTAGGCCAATTGGGAATTTGATTTGCGGAACTTTGGGTGATATTAAGATTTCATGAAGTGTGATTGGTCCTGATTAAGGTGTAGACTATGTATTCCTGTAAGTTATGGATGGAAGCTTTTGGCTTGCTGTTGTATACTTTTGGGTCTCGTTTGTTTTGTGCATTTTGGATTTGACCTTGTTACTTGCCTGGACTTACTTTTGCTTCCATGTGCTTGATACTGCGTGATTTGCTAGATCAAGTTGTGTTCTATATCTATGCCCTTTTTGTTGCATCTACTGTTGTTACTTGTACCTACCTGCATCTGTTTTAATCTTGTATTTACGGTTCGACTCTAGAGTGGTTAAACCAATGGAAAGTACGCGTAGAGGACGAGGCCAGGGGCGCGGCCGTAAGCAACCCTCGATTGGAGGGGAAACTCGAGAGCCAATGCCTGAACCTAACCCTGAACCTAGAATAGATCCTAATGTTCAAGTAGCTGCCGCCATCCAGCGTATGACTGACTTATTGGCCCATGTAGTGGGACATCAGGGTCAAAATCCTGTTAATCAGCCGGGCAACCCTGGTAATCATATAGAGGGTGAGGATAAAGCCCTCGAACGATTTCAGAAGTTCTCCCCACCGCAATTTCTTGGAGGACCGGACCCCGACGTGGCCGAGAGATGGTTAGAGAAAATGATTGATATATTTGCTGCATTACATTATACCGAGGAGCGGCAGGTCACATTTGCTGTCTTTCAACTGGAGGGGGCAGCCCGTTCTTGGTGGAATATCATAAGGGTGAAATGGGAAAGAGAACAAACCCCAAGGACGTGGGTGAATTTCATGAGAGAGTTCAACATGAAGTATTTTCCACCTCTGATTCAGGAAAAGAAGGAAGATGAGTTCATTAGGCTCCGTCAGGGAACTCAAACTGTTGCCGAATATGAAAGCCAGTTCACCAGATTGTCTAAGTTCGCTCCCGAACTAATCGTCACTGAGCAGAGGCGGATAAGGCGTTTTGTCCAAGGGCTAAACGTTGAGATTCAGAAAGACTTGGCCGTGGCCCAACTTAATACTTTTAGTGATGCAGTGGAGAAAGCTCAACGAGTTGAAGGCGCGAGGTTACAAGTTAAGAATTTTCAAGCCAAGAAAAGGGGGTTTCCAGGAAGCAGTTCGGAGCATGGAGATAAAAGCACGCCTCCTAAGATTGGAAGGGGCAACGGGGGAGTACAACTGCCAGAGGTGTCGAGTGGCGCCTCACAGAAAGGCTCAGTTTCTGCTTCCCGCGGTCCTTGTGGGTACTGTGGGAAACCGCATCACACGGAGGATGTTTGCTGGAAGAAAGGAAGAAAATGTCTGCGTTGTGGGAGCGCAGATCATCAAATTGCAAATTGCCCAGGCCGCTCTCGAGAAGGAAATAGGAGTCAACAGCCACCCACGACCAACCTTGACCAGTCAAAGGGGAAAAAGAATGGACCAAAGGTGTCGGCTCAGGTGTATGCCCTAGAGCAGCATCAAGTCTCGGACCCGTATGAAGACGTGGAAGGTAAGATTCTGGTATTCTACTGATTGCCACCGATTGCCTACTAGCATGGAGTAGCAGAATTATAACTTAGGAAGGAATAAGCAACTATGGTATTGGCCAGTGAATGGGTACGGATTGGTTAGTTAAGTACGGTATTTTGGAGAAGGCAATGATAAGGAATTTCGAGGACGAAATTCTTTTAAGGGGGAGAGAGTGTGAGAACCCTAAATTTTCATTTTTCCTCCGCATTGATTGATGCTTATTTTTCCTTTTGAAAATAAAAAGAATTTGGTAAGGAGGGTTTCATTTCATATATGTGAACATGTGTTTGTGTGTATTAAGTATTTGTGCATGAGTTTGTGGATGGAACTTGGGAAAAAGAAAAAAAAACAAAATTTTCGAAAGAACTAAGGATCGAATCCGGCCGGAAATCCGGCCAGTTCTTGGCCGGATTGGTGGCCGGATTGCTTGACGTTTTTGAAAAAAAATTGGTTGAGCTACTGCCTCATATCCGGCCTGGAATCCGGCCGGAAATCCGGCCAGAAACCGGCCGGATTCTGATGGGACAGCAGCTTTGACTTGCGATTTCTCTTCCTTCTTATCTTGTTTTGGTCCAAAAATATCTTCATTTCTTCCTTGCTCAGCCGTGGCTTTTGAGAGAAAAGACCAAGCAAAGCTCTTCCAATTCTAGTTTCAATTTTCTCTTTGATCTTGAGTTTTCACCATTTGATTTCTAATTCCTTCCATACAAGTGCTAGCTAGGAGGGGTTTAAGGGATTGGTGGAGTGAGTTTTGGAGTTGGAGCTCTAAGCTATCATTTCTCCTTAAGTTTCAAGGTAAACTATCTAGAAATTTCCTTGTACTTCTTATGCTTGTAAAGTAGTGGATTAGAGATGTTACATGTGTAGTCTTGTAGCTAAGTTTATGGGTTTAAGTAGAGGTATAGCAAATTTCTGTTTTATAGGTAAAATTTCTGTTTTATGATGATTAATGTTTGGGCATGATTTGGTAGTTGATAAGAGTAATTTTGAACTTGAGAATGTTGGTTTTACTTGTCTTCAAAGAATTTCAGCTTTTGTAGCAAAATTTCCAGTTTTAGGGTTTATATTTTGCTCCTTGATGTGGTTGCATTTGAAGGATATTGTGGTCTTAATTCAAGGTGTTTAATAGCTTGTTGTTTGTGGGAAAGATTGTGGTGAATTTGAGGAGTGAATTGGTATTGAGGTTTGGTTGGAAAAGTAAGGAAAAACTAAAGGAAGTGCTGTCAAAATTTTCGTAAGAGTTTCTGCGCAGTCTTAGGAAACTTGCTATATCTTGATGTAGGAATATTGGAATTGAGTTCCGTTTGTTGCGTTTTAAACTAGACTCATAGGGCTATAAACCGTGTAAGTTTCAGACCCTGTTTCTATTTGTGAAATTTATGGTGATTTTTCAAATTTGACTGAAAATTGTAACCTGTTCTGTCTTGTGATGGTTATAACAGTACCTTGCGACCTAAACCTGCCCGACTTGTGTTCTGAATCATAAGATGGTGTTTTCTGGAAAGTTATAACCCTTTGAATGTAGTTTCCAACGGTGTAAATTTTATCAATTTTGGACTTACAAAACTTGAGATACGATTTTTCTTATAGGGTTGTGCAAAACTGGAAAATCCTGTTTTCCGAGTAATGATTGTACATTTATTTTCTACTTCAACTTTGGAGTTGGTTACTTATGATAGATAGAGTATTGAGGTTGTTCATGCCTTTAAGACCGATTGTTACTCCTTTTCACTCCGAAGTCGCATTGCCTTTGCATTAATGGTTCATGTGGTTACGCACAGGACTTGTAACCGAGTTACTTGCAAATTTCTTTGATTCCAATTGTAATGTCAAGTCGTAAGTGTTTGTCTTGCTTGTTCTAGGAGGTGCCAGCGAGTAAAATCACACTTGGCAAGGAAACTTTTGAAACTATTCTTGTTTGATCTGGTGAGTGTACCACCCCTTGTATTGTTGCTATTTGAGCTATCTGTACGTGAAATCTATGACATAAATGACTGTGAATCCTGTTTAGTGTGATTGAGACGAGGGTGTACTTTATCACACTCGTACTCTTGCCTGTGTGGTATAAACTGCAATCTATTACTTGTACATGTTATGAACTTGAACCTGTTACCTGTACTTGTTATAATGTCGTTTGGATGCGTCCAACGGCTTCCTTATTAAACCTGAGCTCAACCTCATGGGGAGTTAATTAAATCGAGCCATGCAAGGGCTTGGTCGAGGAAATTGACAATCCGTGGGTGCCTGCTTTATGGAATTCTTGAGTATTGAGACTCTTGAATCCCGGTATACTCGAGTATTACCATTCCTGTTTCTATTCGGCGTTCGGGCCCGGTAAGGGGTATGAATGGTGGACGGGACTTGGCGTTAAAGCGGTGTTCTACTGGACGGGTTTTCTTATTTGAAAGTTGACGGAGGGTCATCATAGTCGGATCAAGTACTGCAATGGGAAATTGGCTCCTGAGAGCCATCTGTATCCTTTCTGTCTGGATTGTTTATGTGATTAATTGAACATGGAATTACTTGGTCCTTGACTGTATCTCTTTATTTTGGTACCTCATTGGGCTTATAGCTCACCCCGTTTTGTTATCCTTGTTTTCCTTACAGGAAAATCTTTTGGAAGCATGAGTTGAGCTGGTTATATATATTCTTTTGTATAGCTCCTCAATAGATGGAAACCTTGAATGTATTTTGATCAAACAACTCCCTTTTGAATTGTAACATTGTGATCATGTATATATTTAAAAGTATTTGCTTATGTAAACGTGTTACCCCTCTCCAACGTGTTCATTCGTTATGGTTGCCTGGAGTTATTGAAACTACGGAGGTTTCGGACGAGTATACTCAAGCGTGAGAAGGTAGAGAAACAAATTGTGGCAGGGACTTCCAACCTTATAGCTTGGTGGTTTCTGTATTGTTCGTTTCCTTTGGTTCCTGTCACGCGTACTTTAGAGCGGTGAGTGTAGTGATCGACTGAGTCCCGGCGAGAGCTGGGCAGGCGGTCCGCCGAACCCTCTGGTTCGCCTTAGGGGGAGGTGGGGCCGTTACAAGTGGTATCAGAGCCACTTCGCGTGGTCTCTGCGCGGAGTGAGCTTGGGCCAAGTGGCGTTATGGTCCTGATTTTGTGAATATTTATGAATGTCTAAGTGCTCTTTGAGCATAAGTCATGGATCGTGAAGTGTTATAAGTATTAAACTTTTATTATGGTGCTTGAAGATAGTAGATCTGTAGGTCAGGTGGGAATCTCGATTGTAGATGAATTACTCTTGGGCCTGGCCAGCCCGAGTGGTGAACTTATCTTATTTTGGGATTCTTGTACCCGGCTACTATATAGATGAGAGCCTAGGTTAGAGATCGCTTAGGCCAATTGGGAATTTGATTTGCGGAACTTTGGGTGATATTAAGATTTCATGAAGTGTGATTGGTCCTGATTAAGGTGTAGACTATGTATTCCTGTAAGTTATGGATGGAAGCTTTTGGCTTGCTGTTGTATACTTTTGGGTCTCGTTTGTTTTGTGCATTTTGGATTTGACCTTGTTACTTGCCTGGACTTACTTTTGCTTCCATGTGCTTGATACTGCGTGATTTGCTAGATCAAGTTGTGTTCTATATCTATGCCCTTTTTGTTGCATCTACTGTTGTTACTTGTACCTACCTGCATCTGTTTTAATCTTGTATTTACGGTTCGACTCTAGAGTGGTTAAACCAATGGAAAGTACGCGTAGAGGACGAGGCCAGGGGCGCGGCCGTAAGCAACCCTCGATTGGAGGGGAAACTCGAGAGCCAATGCCTGAACCTAACCCTGAACCTAGAATAGATCCTAATGTTCAAGTAGCTGCCGCCATCCAGCGTATGACTGACTTATTGGCCCATGTAGTGGGACATCAGGGTCAAAATCCTGTTAATCAGCCGGGCAACCCTGGTAATCATATAGAGGGTGAGGATAAAGCCCTCGAACGATTTCAGAAGTTCTCCCCACCGCAATTTCTTGGAGGACCGGACCCCGACGTGGCCGAGAGATGGTTAGAGAAAATGATTGATATATTTGCTGCATTACATTATACCGAGGAGCGGCAGGTCACATTTGCTGTCTTTCAACTGGAGGGGGCAGCCCGTTCTTGGTGGAATATCATAAGGGTGAAATGGGAAAGAGAACAAACCCCAAGGACGTGGGTGAATTTCATGAGAGAGTTCAACATGAAGTATTTTCCACCTCTGATTCAGGAAAAGAAGGAAGATGAGTTCATTAGGCTCCGTCAGGGAACTCAAACTGTTGCCGAATATGAAAGCCAGTTCACCAGATTGTCTAAGTTCGCTCCCGAACTAATCGTCACTGAGCAGAGGCGGATAAGGCGTTTTGTCCAAGGGCTAAACGTTGAGATTCAGAAAGACTTGGCCGTGGCCCAACTTAATACTTTTAGTGATGCAGTGGAGAAAGCTCAACGAGTTGAAGGCGCGAGGTTACAAGTTAAGAATTTTCAAGCCAAGAAAAGGGGGTTTCCAGGAAGCAGTTCGGAGCATGGAGATAAAAGCACGCCTCCTAAGATTGGAAGGGGCAACGGGGGAGTACAACTGCCAGAGGTGTCGAGTGGCGCCTCACAGAAAGGCTCAGTTTCTGCTTCCCGCGGTCCTTGTGGGTACTGTGGGAAACCGCATCACACGGAGGATGTTTGCTGGAAGAAAGGAAGAAAATGTCTGCGTTGTGGGAGCGCAGATCATCAAATTGCAAATTGCCCAGGCCGCTCTCGAGAAGGAAATAGGAGTCAACAGCCACCCACGACCAACCTTGACCAGTCAAAGGGGAAAAAGAATGGACCAAAGGTGTCGGCTCAGGTGTATGCCCTAGAGCAGCATCAAGTCTCGGACCCGTATGAAGACGTGGAAGGTAAGATTCTGGTATTCTACTGATTGCCACCGATTGCCTACTAGCATGGAGTAGCAGAATTATAACTTAGGAAGGAATAAGCAACTATGGTATTGGCCAGTGAATGGGTACGGATTGGTTAGTTAAGTACGGTATTTTGGAGAAGGCAATGATAAGGAATTTCGAGGACGAAATTCTTTTAAGGGGGAGAGAGTGTGAGAACCCTAAATTTTCATTTTTCCTCCGCATTGATTGATGCTTATTTTTCCTTTTGAAAATAAAAAGAATTTGGTAAGGAGGGTTTCATTTCATATATGTGAACATGTGTTTGTGTGTATTAAGTATTTGTGCATGAGTTTGTGGATGGAACTTGGGAAAAAGAAAAAAAAACAAAATTTTCGAAAGAACTAAGGATCGAATCCGGCCGGAAATCCGGCCAGTTCTTGGCCGGATTGGTGGCCGGATTGCTTGACGTTTTTGAAAAAAAATTGGTTGAGCTACTGCCTCATATCCGGCCTGGAATCCGGCCGGAAATCCGGCCAGAAACCGGCCGGATTCTGATGGGACAGCAGCTTTGACTTGCGATTTCTCTTCCTTCTTATCTTGTTTTGGTCCAAAAATATCTTCATTTCTTCCTTGCTCAGCCGTGGCTTTTGAGAGAAAAGAC